>NC_074696.1:30677694-30679965 GCF_029448725.1 Salvelinus fontinalis | reverse complement strand
CGCTCTCTCTCAGCCTCACGCTCGCTCGCGCTCTCTCTCAGCCTCACGCTCGCTCGCGCTCTCTCTCAGCCTCACGCTCGCTCGCGTCTCTCTCAGCCTCACGCTCGCTCGCGCTCTCTCTCAGCCTCACGCTCGCTCGCGCTCTCTCTCAGCCTCACGCTCGCTCGCGCTCTCTCTCAGCCTCACGCTCGCTCGCGCTCTCTCTCAGCCTCACGCTCGCTCGCGCTCTCTCTCAGCCTCACGCTCGCTCGCGCTCTCTCTCAGCCTCACGCTCGCTCGCCGCTCGCTCTCAGCCTCACGCTCGCTCGCGCTCTCTCTCAGCCTCACGCTCGCTCGCGCTCTCTCTCTCAGCCTCACGCTCGCTCGCGCTCTCTCTCAGCCTCACGCTCGCTCGCGCTCTCTCTCAGCCTCACGCTCGCTCGCGCTCTCTCTCAGCCTCACGCTCGCTCGCGCTCTCTCTCAGCCTCACGCTCGCTCGCGCTCTCTCTCTCAGCCTCACGCTCGCTCGCGCTCTCTCTCTCAGCCTCACGCTCGCTCGCGCTCTCTCTCTCTCAGCCTCACGCTCGCTCGCGCTCTCTCTCTCTCAGCCTCACGCTCGCTCGCGCTCTCTCTCTCAGCCTCACGCTCGCTCGCGCTCTCTCTCTCAGCCTCACGCTCGCTCGCGCTCTCTCTCTCAGCCTCACGCTCGCTCGCGCTCTCTCAGCCTCACGCTCGCTCGCGCTCTCTCTCTCAGCCTCTCGCTCTCATTCGCCCTCTCAGCCTCTCTCGCTCACTCTCTCTCTCGGCCCCCTCTCTCCCTGTCGGCCTCGGCCCCTCTACCCTGGACACTCTCGGCTTTTCTCCCCCAGCCCCTCTACCTCTCTCCCTCCGCCTCTCTCTCTCTCAGAGCCTCTCTCTCTCTCTCTCTCTCTCAGAGCCTCTCTCTCTCTCTCTCTCTCTCAGAGCCTCTCTCTCTCTCTCTCTCTCTCAGAGCCTCTCTCTCTCTCTCTCTCTCTCAGAGCCTCTCTCTCTCTCTCTCTCTCTCTCTCAGAGCCTCTCTCTCTCTCTCTCTCTCAGAGCCTCTCTCTCTCTCTCTCTCTCTCAGAGCCTCTCTCTCTCTCTCTCTCTCTCTCTCAGAGCCTCTCTCTCTCTCTCTCTCTCTCTCTCAGAGCCTCTCTCTCTCTCTCTCTCTCAGAGCCTCTCTCTCTCTCTCTCTCTCTCTCTCTCTCTCTCTCAGAGCCTCTCTCTCTCTCTCAGAGCCTCTCTCTCTCAGAGCCTCTCTCTCTCAGAGCCTCTCTCTCTCAGAGCCTCTCTCTCTCAGAGCCTCTCTCTCTCAGAGCCTCTCTCTCTCAGAGCCTCTCTCTCTCAGAGTCTCTCTCTCTCAGAGCCTCTCTCTCTCTCTCTCTCAGAGCCTCTCTCTCTCTCTCTCTCTGAGCCTCTCTCTCTCTCTCTCTCTCTGAGCCTCTCTCTCTCTCTCTCTCTCTGAGCCTCTCTCTCTCTCTCTCTCTGAGACTCTCTCTCTCTCTCTCTCTGAGCCTCTCTCTCTCTCTCTCTCTGAGCCTCTCTCTCTCTCTCTCTCTGAGCCTCTCTCTCTCTCTCTCTGAGCCTCTCTCTCTCTCTCTCTGAGCCTCTCTCTCTCTCTCTCTGAGCCTCTCTCTCTCTCTCTCTGAGCCTCTCTCTCTCTCTCTCTGAGCCTCTCTCTCTCTCTCTGAGCCTCTCTCTCTCTCTCTGAGCCTCTCTCTCTCTCTCTGAGCCTCTCTCTCTCTCTGAGACTCTCTCTCTCTGAGCCTCTCTCTCTCTCTGAGCCTCTCTCTCTCTCTCAGAGCCTCTCTCTCTCTCTCAGAGCCTCTCTCTCTCTCTCAGAGCCTCTCTCTCTCTCTCAGAGCCTCTCTCTCTCTCTCTGAGCCTCTCTCTCTCTCTCTGAGCCTCTCTCTCTCTCTCTGAGCCTCTCTCTCTCTCTCTGAGCCTCTCTCTCTCTCTCTGAGCCTCTCTCTCTCTCTCTGAGCCTCTCTCTCTCTCTCTGAGCCTCTCTCTCTCTCTCAGAGCCTCTCTCTCTCTCTCTGAGCCTCTCTCTCTCTCTCTGAGCCTCTCTCTCTCTCTCTGAGCCTCTCTCTCTCTCTGAGCCTCTCTCTCTCTCTCTGAGCCTCTCTCTCTCTCTCTGAGCCTCTCTCTCTCTCTCTGAGCCTCTCTCTCTCTCTCTGAGCCTCTCTCTCTCTCTCTGAGCCTCTCTCTCTCTCTCTGAGCCTCTCTCTCTCTCTGAGCCTCTCTCTCTCTCTGAGCCTCTCTCTCTCT
>NC_074696.1:30502694-30672694 GCF_029448725.1 Salvelinus fontinalis | reverse complement strand
AATTTGGACTTGAATTTAGATGTAGCCAAAATTTTAATGATCTTTTCTGTATTTTCATTATTACTGGAAAGCGGCCCAATTCTGCCCTACATGCATTAGTTGGTGTATTTCTCTGGACTTGTAGGATTTTCCGACAGAATTCTGCATGTAGGGTTTCAATTGGATGTTTGTCCCACATTTTAAAGTCCAGTTTATTGAGTGGCCCCCAAACCTCACTTCCGTAAAGAGCTATTGGTAGGATTACACTGTCAAATATTTTGGTCCAAATTCTAATTGGGATGTTGATTTTGAATAATTTCATTTTTATTGCATACAATGCTCTGCGGGCTTTTTCTTTGAGTGCATTCACTGCCATATTAAAGTTTCCCGATGCAGATATGGTCAGACCAAGGTAGGTGTAATTTTTTGTGTGTTCAATTATGGTGTTGTTCAGGGTGAATTTATATTTGTGTTTCTGACATCTGTTTTGTTTTTGGAAAATCATGATTTTAGTTTTTGGGAAATTTACTGCCAGGGCCCAATTATGGCAATATTGCTCTAGAATATTAATGTTCTGTTGAAGACCTTCTTTGGTTGGTGATAGAAGTACCAAGTCATCAGCATATAGCAGGTATTTCACCTCTGTGTCAAATAGTGTGAGTCCTGGGGCTGGAGAATTGTCCAACATGCCTGCTAATTCATTGATATAAATGTTGAAAAGATTTGGACTCAAACTACAGCCTTGTCTCACACCTCGACATTGTGAAAAGAATTCTGTTCTTTGGTTTTTGATTTTTATTGCACACTTGTTTTCTGTGTACATACATTTTATTAAGTCATACACCTTACCACCAAGCCCACTTTGGAGAATTTTGTAGAATAGCCCTTCGTGCCAAATAGAATCAAATGCTTTTTTAAAGTCAATAAAGCAAGCAAAGATTTTGCCCTCTTTTTTTTGGTGGACGTGTTTATTAATTAGTGTGTGTAAGGTGTATATATGGTCAGTAGTGCGATGGTTAGGGAGAAAGCCAATTTGACATTTAGTTATTACATTTTTTTCTTGAAGAAAGGTTTGGATTCTTGAATTCAAAATGCTACAGAAAACCTTTCCCAAGTTACTGTTTACACAAATTCCCCTGTAATTATTGGGGTCTGATTTGTCTCCACTTTTGTGGATAGGGGAGATGAGCCCCTGGTTCCAGACATCAGGGAAGCAGCCAGAAGTTAAAACCATGTTGAACAATTTAAGCACAGCATTTTGCAACTCAGGTGTGCTGTTTTTCAGCATTTCATTTCTGATGTTGTCTAGACCACAAGCCTTCTTTGATTTAATAGATTTGAGCTTTTCAGTTAGTTCTTGTTGGGTTATTGGGTAATCTAATGGATTTTGGTTATTTTTAATGACTGATTCAAGGATGTTCAATTTTTCTTTAATTTCTAATTGGTTCTGTTTTAAGTCTTTTTCTGGGATGTTTTTGTATAGATGATCAAAATAAGTTTTCCAAATTCCTACATCTTGTATGGCTAATTCTTGTGGCTTTGTTGTGCTTAAATTGTTCCACATGTCCCAGAACTGATTTTGGTCAATTGCGTTTTCAATTTCATCAAGTGTCTTGTTGGTATAATTCAGTTTCTTGCGTTTCAGTGTATGTTTATACTGTTTCAGAGTTTCAAAGTATTCATATCGTAGCTCTGGGTTGTTTTGCTGCTTATGTTTTTTGTTTGACATTTGTCTTAGGTGTTTTCTAATTGTTTTACATTCATTATCAAACCATTTGTCAGAAACATTTTGTTTTTTGTTTCTGATGTTGCATTTCTTTGGTTTGCTCAAATTTGCTTTCGATGCTGCTTTTTGGAATATGCAGTTGATGTTTAGAGTAGCCGAATTGACACCATCTTTATTGTTTTGGTATTGTGAGTTATTGAAAAACTGTATAGAGTTCATCATTTCTTTTGAGTTCAATGTTTCAATGAATCTCTCTGCACTGTTTGGAGCCCATCTGTATGATTGGTTTATGTTGAAGAGTTTATTGGGCAGTTTTTTTGAATGAATATTGCCGGTTAATTTCTTCAAAAACACGTTGATCTGACTGTGATCTGACAATGGTGTCTGTGGTCTGACAGTGAATGCACTAATGGAGGAGGGGTCAATGTCCGTGATGGCATAATCGACTACACTTGTCCCAAGAGCTGAGCAGTAAGTAAACTGACCTAAAGAGTCGCCTCTGATTCTACCATTAAGCATGTACAGGCCTAAGGCTCGACAGAGATGCACTAACTCCTTCCCATTTTTGTTCAGTATTTGGTCAGGACTGTTTCTATTATTTATAATAGGGCTGCTGTACAAGGAGGGGTGACCAAATATGTGGTGGTTACCTCCCGCATCAGTGTAGTCAGGCTCAGAACCTGTTCTTGCATTGAAATCTCCACAAAGAAGCACTTTACCCTCTGCCTGAAATGTAATGATTTCTGTCTGGAGATTGTCAAAAAACTGATCATCATAATATGGTGAATCTGAAGGAGGAGCATAAGCTGCACATATGTACACGTCATTATCACAATAGATTGTACCTTTGCTAAGTTTTAGCCAAATGTGACTGGTACCTTTTTTCATTTCATTCAGTGCCAAGTCCTGCTTATGCCAAATGATGATTCCACCTGAGTCTCGGCCCCGTTTAACATTTTTATGTTTGATTGATGGTAGTAAACTTTCTCTATACCCTGAGGGACACTGAGTATCTATGTCTCCACGACACCATGTTTCCAGTAGGATTATGATGTCCTGTCCTTTGATGTTTTTAATAAATTCTGGATTTGTTGTTTTATAACCAAAATGTGAAGAGTAAAATCCCTGGATATTCCAAGAGCTGATAGTTAATGATCTCATTTATAATAAGTGATATTCACTGGTTTGAGTAAAGTACATTGAAAACAATACAAAATAATATATATATACATACATACATACATACATACATACATACATACATACATACATACATACATACATACATACATACATACATACATACATACATACATACATACATACATACATACATACATACATACATACATACATACATACATACATACATACATACATACATACATACATACATACATACATACATACATACATACATACATACATACATACATACATACATACATACATACATACATACATACACATATACATATATATATATACATATATATATATATATATACATATATACATACATACATATACATACATACATACATATACACACACACACACACACACACACACATACATACATACACACACCATTATATATAAATATTATTAGTATACCGGTGCCAATAAAAAATTAAGAATAGTTGTAAACAAATTAATAAGAATGGAATAAGACTGCACAAAAAATAAGTACAATGCAATCTGCAACCCTGTGTGTGTGTGTGTGTGTGTGTGTGTGTGTGTGTGTGTGTGTGCGTGCGTGCCCCTGAATTAAAGGGTCTGTCTAGCTCAGTAGTCTGCATATTAGTTGCAGTAGTTGGCGCACCTCTCCTATCTCTGATTGTTCTAGGTGTCTTTTGCCAGAGGTTACCTCAGCATATGTAGGCTGATGATCTGAATGATACATGGTGTGGACTGTATCATGTGGTGTACTTCTCTGAAGGACAGTGTTCTGTCCGACCCTGGAGTAGTGGTCAGAGCTGTGTTCTGATGGGCCTGGTCCAGTAGAGCTGTGTTGTGATGGGCCGGGTCTAGTCTCTCTCTCTCAGAGCCTCTCTCTCTCTCTCTCAGAGCCTCTCTCTCTCTCTCTCTCTCAGAGCCTCTCTCTCTCTCTCTCTCTCAGAGCCTCTCTCTCTCTCTCTCTCTCAGAGCCTCTCTCTCTCTCTCTCTCTCAGAGCCTCTCTCTCTCTCTCTCTCTCAGAGCCTCTCTCTCTCTCTCTCTCTCAGAGCCTCTCTCTCTCTCTCTCTCTCTCAGAGCCTCTCTCTCTCTCTCTCTCAGAGCCTCTCTCTCTCTCTCTCTCTGAGCCTCTCTCTCTCTCTCTCTCTCAGAGCCTCTCTCTCTCTCTCTCAGAGCCTCTCTCTCTCTCTCTGAGCCTCTCTCTCAAATTCAAATTCAAATTCAAGCTGCTTTATTGGCATGAAAAACATTGTGTCAATATTGCCAAAGCAACAATGTATACAATATACATTGTAATACAATTAAAACAATGACAAATAATAATAATATAGAATTTCAGTAAATAATAATACAAAATTAAATATAAAAATAGTAACAATAAAATGGTAACAGTCAATAGTCGAATGTAATGTATGGTGTAATGCACCACTACCACCACCACCATCATTAAACTGCTATCATTACCAATACCACCCATACCATTACTATTTGGAATGATAAACAATAATAATAATACTAATAACAATAACAGTAATAACAATAACATTCCTAATAAGTAAGTTACTGCTTACTATGCAGATGTTATTATTCAGTGTCCCTCAGGCTATGGCAGGCAAATACATATTTGGCTGCAAGAGAAGCCATTGCTCCTTCGCCCATGAGTATTTTTAGTTTTTCCTCTGGGTTTAATAAGTAAAAATTTGGAATAAATGTAGTCATTTCTGTGAATAATGAATCTCTTGGTGAGGAATATTTATCACAGTAAAGGAGAAAGTGCATCTCTGTTTCAACCTCCCCTGTCGTGCAGTGACCACATACACGCTCCTCTTTGGGTAGCCATGTCTTTTTATGTCTGCCGGTTTCTATTGCCAATCGGTGGTCACTCAGCCTGTACTTGGTAAGGATCTGTCTCTGCTTCGAATCTCTGACAGAGTAGAGATATTCAGCCAATTCATATTCTCTGTTTAGGGTCAGATAGCAATTTAGTCGGCTTTGGGATTTTGTTTCGTTTTTCCAATGTTGTAAATATGAGTCCTTTGATTGGTTCATGATTTTGTTTATTGGAATTCTTTCTTTTGAAGCAGTGCTGGTGTCAGCTTGGTTGGTTAGGTCCAACACCAGCTGACTGAGAGGGCTCGTTTCTGGGCTCAGCTCTTGGGTTTGAAGTGCTTTAAATTGCAGACTCGAATTTGGACTTGAATTTAGATGTAGCCAAAATTTTAATGATCTTTTCTGTATTTTCATTATTACTGGAAAGCGGCCCAATTCTGCCCTACATGCATTAGTTGGTGTATTTCTCTGGACTTGTAGGATTTTCCGACAGAATTCTGCATGTAAGGTTTCAATTGGATGTTCGTCCCACATTTTAAAGTCCAGTTTATTGAGTGGCCCCCAAACCTCACTTCCGTAAAGAGCTATTGGTAGGATTACACTGTCAAATATTTTGGTCCAAATTCTAATTGGGATGTTGATCTCTCTCTCTCTCAGAGCCTCTCTCTCTCTCTCAGAGCCTCTCTCTCTCTCAGAGCCTCTCTCTCTCTCAGAGCCTCTCTCTCTCTCAGAGCCTCTCTCTCTCTCAGAGCCTCTCTCTCTCTCAGAGCCTCTCTCTCTCTCAGAGCCTCTCTCTCTCTCTGAGCCTCTCTCTCTCTCTGAGCCTCTCTCTCTCTCTGAGCCTCTCTCTCTCTCTGAGCCTCTCTCTCTCTCTGAGCCTCTCTCTCTCTCTGAGCCTCTCTCTCTCTCTGAGCCTCTCTCTCTCTCTGAGCCTCTCTCTCTCTCTGAGCCTCTCTCTCTCTCTGAGCCTCTCTCTCTCTCTGAGCCTCTCTCTCTCTCTGAGCCTCTCTCTCTCTCTGAGCCTCTCTCTCTCTCTGAGCCTCTCTCTCTCAGAGCCTCTCTCTCTCTCAGAGCCTCTCTCTCTCTCAGAGCCTCTCTCTCTCTCAGAGCCTCTCTCTCTCTCAGAGCCTCTCTCTCTCTCAGAGCCTCTCTCTCTCTCAGAGCCTCTCTCTCTCTCAGAGCCTCTCTCTCAGAGCCTCTCTCTCAGAGCCTCTCTCTCAGAGCCTCTCTCTCAGAGCCTCTCTCTCAGAGCCTCTCTCTCAGAGCCTCTCTCTCAGAGCCTCTCTCTCAGAGCCTCTCTCTCAGAGCCTCTCTCTCAGAGCCTCTCTCTCAGAGCCTCTCTCTCAGAGCCTCTCTCTCAGAGCCTCTCTCTCAGAGCCTCTCTCTCAGAGCCTCTCTCTCAGAGCCTCTCTCTCAGAGCCTCTCTCTCAGAGCCTCTCTCTCAGAGCCTCTCTCTCAGAGCCTCTCTCTCAGAGCCTCTCTCTCAGAGCCTCTCTCTCAGAGCCTCTCTCTCAGAGCCTCTCTCTCAGAGCCTCTCTCTCAGAGCCTCTCTCTCAGAGCCTCTCTCTCAGAGCCTCTCTCTCAGAGCCTCTCTCTCAGAGCCTCTCTCTCAGAGCCTCTCTCTCAGAGCCTCTCTCTCAGAGCCTCTCTCTCAGAGCCTCTCTCTCAGAGCCTCTCTCTCAGAGCCTCTCTCTCAGAGCCTCTCTCTCAGAGCCTCTCTCTCAGAGCCTCTCTCTCAGAGCCTCTCTCTCAGAGCCTCTCTCTCAGAGCCTCTCTCTCAGAGCCTCTCTCTCAGAGCCTCTCTCTCAGAGCCTCTCTCTCAGAGCCTCTCTCTCAGAGCCTCTCTCTCAGAGCCTCTCTCTCAGAGCCTCTCTCTCAGAGCCTCTCTCTCAGAGCCTCTCTCTCAGAGCCTCTCTCTCAGAGCCTCTCTCTCAGAGCCTCTCTCTCAGAGCCTCTCTCTCAGAGCCTCTCTCTCAGAGCCTCTCTCTCAGAGCCTCTCTCTCAGAGCCTCTCTCTCAGAGCCTCTCTCTCAGAGCCTCTCTCTCAGAGCCTCTCTCTCAGAGCCTCTCTCTCAGAGCCTCTCTCTCAGAGCCTCTCTCTCAGAGCCTCTCTCTCAGAGCCTCTCTCTCAGAGCCTCTCTCTCAGAGCCTCTCTCTCAGAGCCTCTCTCTCAGAGCCTCTCTCTCAGAGCCTCTCTCTCAGAGCCTCTCTCTCAGAGCCTCTCTCTCAGAGCCTCTCTCTCAGAGCCTCTCTCTCAGAGCCTCTCTCTCAGAGCCTCTCTCTCAGAGCCTCTCTCTCAGAGCCTCTCTCTCAGAGCCTCTCTCTCAGAGCCTCTCTCTCAGAGCCTCTCTCTCAGAGCCTCTCTCTCAGAGCCTCTCTCTCAGAGCCTCTCTCTCAGAGCCTCTCTCTCAGAGCCTCTCTCTCAGAGCCTCTCTCTCAGAGCCTCTCTCTCTGAGCCTCTCTCTCTGAGCCTCTCTCTCTGAGCCTCTCTCTCTGAGCCTCTCTCTCTGAGCCTCTCTCTCTGAGCCTCTCTCTCTGAGCCTCTCTCTCTGAGCCTCTCTCTCTGAGCCTCTCTCTCTGAGCCTCTCTCTCTGAGCCTCTCTCTCTGAGCCTCTCTCTCTGAGCCTCTCTCTCTGAGCCTCTCTCTCTGAGCCTCTCTCTCTGAGCCTCTCTCTCTGAGCCTCTCTCTCTGAGCCTCTCTCTCTGAGCCTCTCTCTCTGAGCCTCTCTCTCTGAGCCTCTCTCTCTGAGCCTCTCTCTCTGAGCCTCTCTCTCTGAGCCTCTCTCTCTGAGCCTCTCTCTCTGAGCCTCTCTCTCTGAGCCTCTCTCTCTGAGCCTCTCTCTCTGAGCCTCTCTCTCTGAGCCTCTCTCTCTGAGCCTCTCTCTCTGAGCCTCTCTCTCTGAGCCTCTCTCTCTGAGCCTCTCTCTCTGAGCCTCTCTCTCTGAGCCTCTCTCTCTGAGCCTCTCTCTCTGAGCCTCTCTCTCTGAGCCTCTCTCTCTGAGCCTCTCTCTCTGAGCCTCTCTCTCTGAGCCTCTCTCTCTGAGCCTCTCTCTCTGAGCCTCTCTCTCTGAGCCTCTCTCTCTGAGCCTCTCTCTCTGAGCCTCTCTCTCTGAGCCTCTCTCTCTGAGCCTCTCTCTCTGAGCCTCTCTCTCTGAGCCTCTCTCTCTGAGCCTCTCTCTCTGAGCCTCTCTCTCTGAGCCTCTCTCTCTGAGCCTCTCTCTCTGAGCCTCTCTCTCTGAGCCTCTCTCTCTGAGCCTCTCTCTCTGAGCCTCTCTCTCTGAGCCTCTCTCTCTGAGCCTCTCTCTCTGAGCCTCTCTCTCTGAGCCTCTCTCTCAGAGCCTCTCTCTCAGAGCCTCTCTCTCAGAGCCTCTCTCTCAGAGCCTCTCTCTCAGAGCCTCTCTCTCAGAGCCTCTCTCTCAGAGCCTCTCTCTCAGAGCCTCTCTCTCAGAGCCTCTCTCTCAGAGCCTCTCTCTCAGAGCCTCTCTCTCAGAGCCTCTCTCTCAGAGCCTCTCTCTCAGAGCCTCTCTCTCAGAGCCTCTCTCTCAGAGCCTCTCTCTCAGAGCCTCTCTCTCAGAGCCTCTCTCTCAGAGCCTCTCTCTCAGAGCCTCTCTCTCAGAGCCTCTCTCTCAGAGCCTCTCTCTCTGAGCCTCTCTCTCTGAGCCTCTCTCTCTGAGCCTCTCTCTCAGAGCCTCTCTCTCAGAGCCTCTCTCTCAGAGCCTCTCTCTCAGAGCCTCTCTCTCAGAGCCTCTCTCTCAGAGCCTCTCTCTCAGAGCCTCTCTCTCAGAGCCTCTCTCTCAGAGCCTCTCTCTCAGAGCCTCTCTCTCAGAGCCTCTCTCTCAGAGCCTCTCTCTCAGAGCCTCTCTCTCAGAGCCTCTCTCTCTGAGCCTCTCTCTCTGAGCCTCTCTCTCTGAGCCTCTCTCTCTGAGCCTCTCTCTCTGAGCCCCTCTCTCTGAGCCTCTCTCTCTGAGCCTCTCTCTCTGAGCCTCTCTCTCTGAGCCTCTCTCTCTGAGCCTCTCTCTCTGAGCCTCTCTCTCTGAGCCTCTCTCTCTGAGCCTCTCTCTCTGAGCCTCTCTCTCTGAGCCTCTCTCTCTGAGCCTCTCTCTCTGAGCCTCTCTCTCTGAGCCTCTCTCTCTGAGCCTCTCTCTCTGAGCCTCTCTCTCTGAGCCTCTCTCTCTGAGCCTCTCTCTCTGAGCCTCTCTCTCTGAGCCTCTCTCTCTGAGCCTCTCTCTCTGAGCCTCTCTCTCTGAGCCTCTCTCTCTGAGCCTCTCTCTCTGAGCCTCTCTCTCTGAGCCTCTCTCTCTGAGCCTCTCTCTCAGAGCCTCTCTCTCAGAGCCTCTCTCTCTCTCAGAGCCTCTCTCTCTCTCAGAGCCTCTCTCTCTCTCAGAGCCTCTCTCTCTCTCAGAGCCTCTCTCTCTCTCAGAGCCTCTCTCTCTCTCAGAGCCTCTCTCAGCCTCTCTCCCACGCAGGCCTGAAGCTCCTATGATGCCACGAGGGTCAAGATGACACGCTACCTCTTCTCTCTCTTTTCCCTCTCCCAGTTAGGGTGACAGTGGTAACGTTAATTAGACTCTCTCTCCTCCAAAGGTCCATCTTAAATAAAACATTTGCTATGTCTTTTTAATGTCACCGATGGGGACTTGAAAAGGCACTACTGCCTCAAGACAGACCTTAGAAGGGCCCGGCTCTTTCAAAGCCCGTCATTTCCTTTCCCTGGGAGCTTCTGCTGTGACATTAAATGGGACGACAGCAACGTTCTAGCAATCCTAGAATCTTCATGTATGCCAGATTTTTTTAAAGAAATGTACACACAGTTGATAAGTGAGGCCCCACATCTGAGGATTAAAAGGCACAATCTGGGATATTTGAGAATGGTAATTAATGTTTCCCATTCGTCAGCTTTATACCAAACTAAGCAGCAGGCTTACATTGGGCTGAAACACAAACTCAGGATTGTGACTTTAAAGGAAAGGGCTGTTGCTGCTGGGGCTAGACAGTCACACTGTTTTGCTATGCTGAGCTGTGCTGCTGTGTGTCCTACAATACTTCCACAGACACGCAGGGAACATAGCAAGGGGGACGCGCCCCACTACTGCATGCTGGGAGAAGATGACTGGCAATAACCCCCGCCGTGTGTGACATCACCACACTGCAGACAAACAGCAGGGGGGTGAGGGAGAAGGGAGAAAAAGGGAGAGGGGGTCAGAGGGAGAGAGAGGATGGGAGAGAGAGAGAGAGAGAGAGACAGGCGGGCAGGGAAAGAAGGCGTGCAACCTCAGTTCAGAGGGGACAGATTTGTGCAAGGCCCATTTAAAAAAGTCACTGAGAACTAGAGCGGTTTTAAGCTGCTAAAACAGTTACTCAGGCTTGGAGTTAGGAGTCTGGGGAACAAGGTTTCAACTCAAGTGAGATCATAGCTTTAATATAACAATGAGATATGTTTGGGGACTTTATGCCCAGCCTCTCACACAAAATGGCATAGCTAGAAAAGCATCATACTCCTTGCCTTTCTGTGTCGAGGCATCGCAGGCTGTAATCGCACACACACACACCACACACACACACGGTGGGTGTATGATGGCCACTGAGCTGTAGTTGAGCTGTTGTTATTCCAGCAGGGTTACACAGTGAGGATGATGCTGGGTAGATGGGAGCATGGCCTCTCTCAGCGTAGCAACAGTCCCTCACTGCTACTGCTGCTGCTGACAGTGGTGAATATTTCATACTGTTGGCGCTCTCTCTCTGTCTCCCTCCCTTTCTCTGTATTCACTCTACATTTCACTCTCCATCTGTTTTCTCCATTCTGCTTTCCCTCTCTTTCTCCTCTCTCCTTCCTCACTGTCTCTCTCCTTCTCCCTCCCACTTTCCCAAAAGCGTTACATTGGCCTCGATAGTGAGGTCAGTTAGGCATCAACTCCAACCCTTTCCTCTCCCTCAGATGAGTACCCGAGTCCAGAGGATTTCTGGTCAAAGCTCACTTTCGCCCAGCCACCATATGAGATGACTGGCTTGGTTGAGCATCACACACCATTACACCCACAGGCACAATGCTGGCTTTCCCAAAGGACATTTATGGATGCCTGCAGCCAGGGGGTGATTTTAGATAGAATGAAATCAAGGGAAAATGCATTAAGGTTTTAAACTAACACTGACAAAAACATTTGACTATGACCATGTAATATCTGTTATTCCAAGTAGTCTTGCCACGATACCAACCTTTTATACGATACCGGGACAAGTATGACGTTACTGAGTAGTGTGGTTATACCACGGGGAAAGATTCTGTGGCCTAGCATCCTGTACGCTGGTTCCCGTTCTCTAAACGGTATGCACACGTGCTAAACCAAACAACCTGTCGCTGATATTCACACATTCACTGATATTCTCAGCACAACACATATTCCGATAATGTCTCCCTCTCTTTCATAAACACACACCACTCTCCCTCCCAAACAACACACGCTGCTGCCAACTTTAGAAACGTTAGGCAACAAACAGAATGGAAGAGAGCACCAGAATGAAAGAGATGTTTGATATAGTTAGGTCTTTATGAAGCCTACCGATATGAAGCACATCTCATGAGTACCAGACCCTTCTCCTTTCTTCCTGTGCCAATCAAATTGGCCTAGACCTACTGTCAAGGTACCAGGTTGTTAGCTAGCTAGGTAACATAATAATAATTAGCGGGCCGGGATGAGTTTAAAAGCGGCCCGCGACATGGTTTGTGAAATTATATGAAATGCTCCGGTTATAGAAGACTTTATTTTGTACTATTTGAGCTAGAGACAAGCGTGCCTGTCGCAAAGCTGTTCTTCCCTCTCTGGCACTGCTGCATGACAGTGTACCTGTCGCAAAGCTGTTCTTCCCTCTCTGGCACTGCTGCATGACAGTGTACCTGTCGCAAAGCTGTTCTTCCCTCTCTGGCACTGCTGCATGACAGTGTACCTGCAAAGCTCTATACTTAGACTGGCCTGTACTCTTGGTTATACCAGGGATGAAATGATATACAACATATCAACTTTGCTCGCTCTGCTCCAATATATCAAATGTAACATAAGACTGATCAGGGTCTCCATCCCCATTTGCCATCAAGGCTAATTTATATTAAAAACTGATGGAGGAATAGATGCAGGAAGAGTGGATGGAGAGAAGCAGGTGAGAGAGGGCTGGTATGAGATGCTGAGAAGCAGGTGAGAGAGGGCTGGTATGAGATGCTGAGAAGCAGGTGAGAGAGGGCTGGTATGAGATGCTGAGAAGCAGGTGAGAGAGGGCTGGTATGAGATGCTGAGAAGCAGGTGAGAGAGGGCTGGTATGAGATGCTGAGAAGCAGGTGAGAGAGGGCTGGTATGAGATGCTGAGAAGCAGGTGAGAGAGGGCTGGTATGAGATGCTGAGAAGCAGGTGAGAGAGGGCTGGTATGAGATGCTGAGAAGCAGGTGAGAGAGGGCTGGTATGAGATGCTGAGAAGCAGGTGAGAGAGGGCTGGTATGAGATGCTGAGAAGCAGGTGAGAGAGGGCTGGTATGAGATGCTGAGAAGCAGGTGAGAGAGGGCTGGTATGAGATGCTGAGAAGCAGGTGAGAGAGGGCTGGTATGAGATGCTGAGAAGCAGGTGAGAGAGGGCTGGTATGAGATGCTGAGAAGCAGGTGAGAGAGGGCTGGTATGAGATGCTGAGAAGCAGGTGAGAGAGGGCTGGTATGAGATGCTGAGAAGCAGGTGAGAGAGGGCTGGTATGAGATGCTGAGAAGCAGGTGAGAGAGGGCTGGTATGAGATGCTGAGAAGCAGGTGAGAGAGGGCTGGTATGAGATGCTGAGAAGCAGGTGAGAGAGGGCTGGTATGAGATGCTGAGAAGCAGGTGAGAGAGGGCTGGTATGAGATGCTGAGAAGCAGGTGAGAGAGGGCTGGTATGAGATGCTGAGAAGCAGGTGAGAGAGGGCTGGTATGAGATGCTGAGAAGCAGGTGAGAGAGGGCTGGTATGAGATGCTGAGAAGCAGTTGAGAGAGGGCTGGTATGAGATGCTGAGAAGCAGTTGAGAGAGGGCTGGTATGAGACGCTGAGAAGCAGGTGAGAGAGGGCTGGTATGAGACGCTGAGAAGCAGGTGAGAGAGGGCTGGTATGAGACGCTGAGAAGCAGGTGAGAGAGGGCTGGTATGAGACGCTGAGAAGCAGGTGAGAGAGGGCTGGTATGAGACGCTGAGAAGCAGGTGAGAGAGGGCTGGTATGAGACGCTGAGAAGCAGGTGAGAGAGGGCTGGTATGAGACGCTGAGAAGCAGGTGAGAGAGGGCTGGTATGAGACGCTGAGAAGCAGGTGAGAGAGGGCTGGTAGGAGACGCTGAGAAGCAGGTGAGAGAGGGCTGGTAGGAGACGCTGAGAAGCAGTTGAGAGAGGGCTGGTATGAGACGCTGAGAAGCAGGTGAGAGAGGGCTGGTATGAGACGCTGAGAAGCAGGTGAGAGAGGGCTGGTATGAGACGCTGAGAAGCAGGTGAGAGAGGGCTGGTAGGAGACGCTGAGAAGCAGTTGAGAGAGGGCTGGTATGAGATGCTGAGAAGCAGGTGAGAGAGGGCTGGTATGAGACGCTGAGAAGCAGGTGAGAGAGGGCTGGTAGGAGATGCTGAGAAGCAGTTGAGAGAGGGCTGGTAGGAGATGCTGAGAAGCAGGTGAGAGAGGGTATTCAGTATTCTGAAAGGGTGGTAGTATCATATGAAACAGGACTACAGTATTCTGAAAGGGTGGTAGTATCATATGAAACAGGACTACAGTATTCTGAAAGGGTGGTAGTATCATATGAAACAGGACTACAGTATTCTGAAAGGGTGGTAGTATCATATGAAACAGGACTACAGTATTCTGAAAGGGTGGTAGTATCATATGAAACAGGACTACAGTATTCTGAAAGGGTGGTAGTATCATATGAAACAGGACTACAGTATTCTGAAAGGGTGGTAGTATCATATGAAACAGGACTACAGTATTCTGAAAGGGTGGTAGTATCATATGAAACAGGACTACAGTATTCTGAAAGGGTGGTAGTATCATATGAAACAGGACTACAGTATTCTGAAAGGGTGGTAGTATCATATGAAACAGGACTACAGTATTCTTAAAGGGTGGTAGTATCATATGAAACAGGACTACAGTATTCTGAAAGGGTGGTAGTATCATATGAAACAGGACTACAGTATTCTGAAAGGGTGGTAGTATCATATGAAACAGGACTACAGTATTCTGAAAGGGTGGTAGTATCATATGAAACAGGACTACAGTATTCTGAAAGGGTGGTAGTATCATATGAAACAGGACTACAGTATTCTGAAAGGGTGGTAGTATCATATGAAACAGGACTACAGTATTCTGAAAGGGTGGTAGTATCATATGAAACAGGACTACAGTATTCTGAAAGGGTGGTAGTATCATATGAAACAGGACTACAGTATTCTGAAAGGGTGGTAGTATTATATGAAACAGGACTACAGTATTCTGAAAGGGTGGTAGTATCATATGAAACAGGACTACAGTATTCTGAAAGGGTGGTAGTATCATATGAAACAGGACTACAGTATTCTGAAAGGGTGGTAGTATCATATGAAACAGGACTACAGTATTCTGAAAGGGTGGTAGTATCATATGAAACAGGACTACAGTATTCTGAAAGGGGGGTAGTATCATATGAAACAGGACTACAGTATTCTGAAAGGGTGGTAGTATCATATGAAACAGGACTACAGTATTCTGAAAGGGTGGTAGTATCAT
The DNA here is from genome assembly GCF_029448725.1 of Salvelinus fontinalis. Lineage (NCBI taxonomy): Eukaryota > Metazoa > Chordata > Actinopteri > Salmoniformes > Salmonidae > Salvelinus > Salvelinus fontinalis. The sequence continues at coordinate 30,658,233 of NC_074696.1, read as the reverse complement.
ATGAAACAGGACTACAGTATTCTGAAAGGGTGGTAGTATCATATGAAACAGGACTACAGTATTCTGAAAGGGTGGTAGTATCATATGAAACAGGACTACAGTATTCTGAAAGGGTGGTAGTATCATATGAAACAGGACTACAGTATTCTGTAAGGGTGGTAGTATCATATGAAACAGGACTACAGTATTCTGTAAGGGTGGTAGTATCATATGAAACAGGACTACAGTATTCTGAAAGGGTGGTAGTATCATATGAAACAGGACTACAGTATTCTGAAAGGGTGGTAGTATCATATGAAACAGGACTACAGTATTCTGAAAGGGTGGTAGTATCATATGAAACAGGACTACAGTATTCTGAAAGGGTGGTAGTATCATATGAAACAGGACTACAGTATTCTGAAAGGGTGGTAGTATCATATGAAACAGGACTACAGTATTCTGAAAGGGGGGTAGTATCATATGAAACAGGACTACAGTATTCTGAAAGGTTGCTATCATAAGTATCATGACGTTTTGGTTCCGTGATATTACTGTGGTACTGGTATACCGTGCAACACTAATTCCTAAACTAGAGCTTGTCAGATTCTTTTGATTCCGTACATGTAGAAGTTTTTTCCTATGCATCTGTTGACACTTAAAGGGGTGCGAGTTTACATTGATGAAAGAGTACACTCTCAAAGACAATGGAGAGTGTGACCGTCTGGGTTTTGGTAGCTGTGTGTGTGTGTGTGTGTGCGCGCGCGCGTGCGTGCGTGCGTGCGCGCGCGTGTGTGTGGGCTGACCTTGGTCCGAGAGGAAGTCCAGCATGGTCTGGAGCAGAAACGAGAGGTGGCGGACGGACAGGCCGGGGTTTCCCATACGACGGGATGCGTAGACCAGCTCATGGAGCAGACGCACCTGTACCGCCGCCCAGCCACGGTGGGGACCTGGAGGAGAGGAGAAGATTATTTTACTGTCCCATGTAAATTCATTTCCAACTAAAATGTGTCTTCTGCTTTAACCATCCAGGCCCCTCTAAGACACATACAGAGCTTGGATCAGAGGGCAGCCACACTACCGTACCTCTGCAGCTGGTTTTAGGGATTACATGCCTTGCTCGAGGGCACAAAGGCATTTAGGATTTGAGAGTGAGTGGGATCCTCCAAACATTCTCCCACCAGAGCGGCGTGAGACTGGGAGCTGTGCAGTGTGGCGTTGACTTCAAGTAATTAGTGTTCTGCAGCAGAAAACACATCAGCAGACATCTTAATAACCTGCTAGCTTTACACGGGTGTTCTGGGGAGCATGGATGGGTCTCAGCGTTACGTAACATTACATTCTCCACAACCCCACAACATTCCCCAGGCTATACTCAAGGCTGTCAGGGCTGGTGCACTGAGGGAGCGGGGAGGGAGAGAAGGGACAAAAAGTGCAAGAGGAGGAGGAGAGAGAGAGAGAAGGGGAAATAAGGCCAGCCTACTCAGAGGTTAATAAGAATCAATTGTTCCCTGAGCTACACAGTCTGAGGAGCTCATAAAATCTTGACCAAGATGCGTGTCCGTTATCAGTGTTCTCTGTACTGTGGGATTATATTATTATTAAATAAATAACCAAATGTTATTCATTGCTACCGACTTCTGTCATCTGCAAAAATGATATTAATGCAAATCTTTTCTAAGCCATTTCCTCCTCAGTGAAGCTGCAGCGCCCACTAAGCAGCCTAAATATAGCAGCATCAACCTGTCTGTAACATCATGTGAAGCTACCGCTGCTTATCTGAAGGGCACCAACACAGAGGAGAGGATAGGACACACAGTGGCTTTTACTGTGGCAGTCGCCCTCTCTCGTTCTTCCTGGCTCTCGTTCACTGTGGCTCTCACACCTCTCTCTTTCTGTATCAAAAGACCATGAACTCTGGAAGCTCTGTATTCACTCCTTAATTGCTAAATAAAGGTGTGCCAAAACCTCTTATTCTCACTCTCCATCACTCCCTCTCTCCCTCTCTTTCTTTCTCCCCTCCCTCTCTCCCTCTTTCTCCCCTCCCTCTCTCCCTCTTTCTCTCCTCCCTCCCTCTCTTTCCCCCTCTTTCTCCCCCCCTCACTCTCCCCCATCTCTTTCTCCCCCCCCTCTTTTTCTCCATCTTTCTCCCCTCCCTCTCTCTCTCCCTCCCCCTCTCGCTCTCTTTCTCCCTTCCCTCTCTCTCCTCCATCCCTCTCTCCCCCCTCCCTCTCTTTCTCCCCTCCCTCTCTTTCTACCCTCCCTCCCTCCTTTTCTCTCTCCCCCTCCCTCCTTTTCTCTCTCCCCCTCCCTCCTTCTCCAACAGCTAAATGTCTTCTTCTGTGGTATTTGCGAGGCGATATTCAAGGTGTCGTGGAATCCAATTAGCATCACCATGAGAATGACACTCTACCGCACAATCCTCACCCTGTCACACAAGCACACACACGCACCACCCTGTCACACACTGCCTGCATCAAAAGGCACTGTACATTCTGGTAGGAGAATTAGCAGTTCTCTGTAAGGTGATGTCTGATACTACTGTCATCCCCTTCTGTCATTAAAACATGAACAGTGCAGCAGGGATTAAAAGCATGGCAGCTAAATGCCTTTTTGTGAGTTTGTGGTCTTTGAAACAGTGTTAATTCCAAACAAAGTGAGAGAGAGAGAGAAAAAGAGAAAGTCTTCTCAACCTGGTAAAGAAGAGAGTACTGAGAGGGCTCCCTAGCCAATTAAAAACCAATTTGCTTGTTCATTTCTCTGCTGGCCAGCCCTGTACCAGGCCGTGTTGGAATACACTATTGAGCCCCATTTCCTCTCTGTTAGCCTCCTGCACCAGGGGCCTGGCCAGCTCTCTTCTCCTCCCAGCTCAATAAACTCCCCCCTGATACCTCTCCTCAGGCTCAGAGGCCTGGTCGTAGTAGAAAGTCATGCTGCCTTATGAGGAACATTTCTTTCTTTCTTTTTCTGCTTTGTCTTGTAAACAAAGTTAGGGAGGAAGATATCCATAGTCAGACAGACACACACTTCACTCCCAACTACACTACAGCATAATCGTTTGACTACCTCTCACAATTGTTTTCCACAGCAGTGAAGTGGAGGTCAACAACAACGTCTCTCTCTCTGCCTGACAGAAACTCTTCTCAAGTGAGTGCTTAAAAGAGGATCACAGTAGAGATAGAGGACTCTGAATGTTTTCTCTGTCAGTGTTTCTTTTATGCTCCAGTCCCTGGTGGTGGAGTGGGTTGAGCAGGGTGAGGGTCAAGAGCCTGCAGTGCACAGCAGCTTATCCTAAGGACCCTGAGAGAGAGAGTGTGTGTGTGTGTGTGTGTGTGTGTGTGTGTGTGTGTGTGTGTGTGTGTGTGTGTGTGGCAGAGGTCTGGGTCAGCGCAGGTCTCAAATCAATTGTGTGTCTTTTTGCGCAAAGTGGTGCCCGGAATACGTATTACCCCTGAGAAGTGCTCTTGAAGAGAAGATCCTTTAAATAAAGCTCAGAGCAAGGCAATGTTATTCAATTTCTTGCTAAGTACTGAGCTTACTGAAACAGATGTCTGTGCTTGTGTGTGTGTGTTGTTGATAATATAAAGTTGTAGGGATCACTCAACAGTGTATGGGACAGTTGACACAGAGTAAAGGCATATCCAGTTGGGTACCTTTGCTGAAGTCTTTGTGGTCCAAACAGAGGCTGTATCCAGGCAGGGTCTCCAGCAGCAGCTTGTAGCAGGCCCTCCAGCCAGGCTCTGGGATGGTGGGGGCCACACACTGCATGGCTGCTACCCGCTTGAAGAAGGCTGATTTACGGTGGAAACCAATCAGGTGGTAGAGCTCAGAGAGGATGCTGTAACGCTGGATCTTCTCTTCCTCAGACAGCTGAGAAAACAGAGATCATTGGTTGGTTGGTTGGTTGGTTAAGTGGTTTGTTTAGTGGTTTTAATGTGTTGGTAACTGATTTGTTAAGTGGTTAATTGGCAGGTTAATTTGTTTGTTAAGTGGTTAATTGGTTTGCTAAGGTGTTAATTGGTTGGTTAATTTGTTGGTTAATTGGTTTGTTAATATGTTAATTGATTGGTTAATTGGCTGGTTGTTTGGTTGGTTAATTGGTTAATTGGTTGCTTGTTTGGTTAATTGTTTGGTTGTTTGGTTAATTGGTTGGTTAATTGGTTGGTTGACTGGTTGATTGGTTAATTGGTTGGTTGATTCGTTAATTGGATGGTTGGTTAATTTATTGATTAATTGGTTGGTTAATTGGTTGGTTAATTGGTTAAATTGTTAATTGGTTGGTAAATTGGTTGATAATTGGTTGGTTAAATTGTTAATTGGTTGGTTAATTGGTTGGTGATGGACTGATTTTATTAGATTGAAAAACTATTTCAACCACACACGTGGAAACACTGCATTTAAATCGAGACCACCCGTACCTAAAATGTCAGACTTACAGTCAGTCGTGCGTGCATTCATTTTATGTACGGTTGTCCCAGATTTGTTTTATGAATCAAATTTAACTTTTCCAGAGATTCATTTGGAAATAAGCTGCATTACTTGTGTTACTGTCAAGGATTGATAGTAATATTTATATTTTATTCCATTTAGCAGGGGGTTTTTTGTATTTTTTTTATCCCCTTTTTCCCCCCAATTTCGATCTTGTCTCATCGCTGCAACTCCCCAATGGGCTCGGAAGCGAAGGTCGGGTGATGCGTCCTCCGAAACATGACCCACCAAACTGCGATTCTTAACGAAAGCCAGTGTGTCAGAGGAAACACAGTTCAACTGACAACAGAGGTCAGCCTGCAGGCGCCTGGCCTACCACAAGGAGTCGCTAGAGCACAATGAGCCAAGTCAAGCCCTTCCCGGCCAAACCCTCCCCAAACCGGGACGATCCTGGGCCAATTGTGCGCCACCCTAGTGGTTGGTGATACAGCCTGGGATTGAACCCAGGTCGGTAGTGACGCCTCTAGCACTGCGATGCAGTGCCTTAGACCGCTGTACCACTCAGGAGGCCCTAGCAGAAGCATCTGCTAATAAATGGCATATATTATTATAAATCCTTGACGATAACACAAAACTTATTTCCAAACAAATCTCTGGAAAAGTTCAATTTGATTTATAAAACAAATCTGTGGAAAGGTTATGAGAATGATCAGTCACTGCACAATGGAAAGGAGGTGGTGGCACACTGGCAGAATCGTCCAAGAGAGACAGGCCTACAGAGCAGCGCAGACTGTGTAACTGCCTGAATAGAGCAGGCTTTCAGTCCCTCGCAGGATGGCCTTAGGCACCTGTCAGAGGAGCTTTCCTGTGTGTCAAGTTATGGGACCTGTGTGTTGGCAGGTGATCCTCACACAGGCAAGCAGCAGTGACATGTGCCTGAGTACAGGACCGGGGGGTTAACAGCCTCTATGGGACCTGGGGGTTAACAGATTGTATGGGACCTGGGGGTTAACAGATTGTATGGGACCTGGGGGTTAACAGATTGTATGGGACCTGGGGGTTAACAGATTGTATGGGACCTGGGGGTTAACAGATTGTATGGGACCTGGGGGTTAACAGATTGTATGGGACCTGGGGGTTAACAGCCTCTATGGGACCTGGGGGTTAACAGCCTCTATGGGACCTGGGGGTTAACAGCCTCTATGGGACCTGGGGGTTAACAGCCTCTATGGGACCTGGGGGTTAACAGCCTCTATGGGACCTGGGGGTTAAGAGATTGTATGGGACCTGGGGGTTAAGAGATTGTATGGGACCTGGGGGTTAAGAGATTGTATGGGACCTGGGGGTTAAGAGATTGTATGGGACCTGGGGGTTAAGAGATTGTATGGGACCTGGGGGTTAAGAGATTGTATGGGACCTGGGGGTTAAGAGATTGTATGGGACCTGGGGGTTAAGAGATTGTATGGGACCTGGGGGTTAAGAGATTGTATGGGACCTGGGGGTTAAGAGATTGTATGGGACCTGGGGGTTAAGAGATTGTATGGGACCTGGGGGTTAAGAGATTGTATGGGACCTGGGGGTTAAGAGATTGTATGGGACCTGGGGGTTAAGAGATTGTATGGGACCTGGGGGTTAAGAGATTGTATGGGACCTGGGGGTTAAGAGATTGTATGGGACCTGGGGGTTAAGAGATTGTATGGGACCTGGGGGTTAAGAGATTGTATGGGACCTGGGGTTTAACAGACTCTATGGGACCTGGGGGTTAACAGATTGTATGGGACTTGGGGGTTAACAGATTGTATGGGACCTGGGGGTTAACAGACTCTATAGGACCTGGGGGTTAACAGACTCTATGGGACCTGGGTGTTAACAGACTCTATGGGACCTGGGTGTTGGCAGGCAGTCCCTTTGGTTTCCCATAGGGCAAGGAGTTTTCCTGACTATATGATCTAGGTAAAACTCTGGACCCTGGTTAGACAACAACTGGGGCCCAGAGTTTTTCCTGAATATGAGATGTAAGCATGGGACTTGACTAGGTCAAACTCTGGTCCCTTACAGTGTGTTGCGACCAGTATGATGGTTCTCCTCCCCAGAGAGGTACAGCTACATGTCAGGTGAGGTCTTACCTGTCCCAGGTTGATGTAGACAGCATTCTGGAGGAACTCTGAGGCTTCCATGGCCCTCTTCTGAATGGCTAGCACCCTGACTGCCTTCACACACGCTTCCAGCTCTATCACGCCTGCATTCTTATACTGGGGGAGGGATGACGGAGAGGAAGAGGGGGAGGGATGAAGGAGAGGAAGAGGGGGAGGGAAGAAAGAGAAGAAGGGGAGGGATGAAGGAGAGGAAGAGGGGGAGGGAGATGATAAGAACAGACACAGCCCAGGATCAGCATAAGGAAAACCTAACTAACCAATGAGGACTTCTCTGACTTCTCCCACTCTGCGTAATATTCTGAACAGATGTATTGCATCATCGGTCTCTTTCAACTACAGACATCTGTATCAGAGGCGTGAGATTACTGATCACAGTCCATGGGGTGATACGGAACCTCTGTCGTTCATCGTTACTTTTCGCCACATGATTCTTCCAGGGGAGTTCCGGGTTCCCACCTAGTAGTTATATTGAAGTAGAAACTGGACTCGATGTACAATAGTGCTGCTTAGACTCCATACACTTCTCTCTCACACAACCAGCCAGCCAACCATATCCCCATTGTCTCCTTATTAAAATTCAATTAATATCTGAATGGTCCCGTCGTGTCGAGATATAATGTAATTTAAGTTGGAGTGAACTAGTTACAGGTAAAAGGGCCAAGCGAGGTCAGAGCAAAAATCCAATTATAATAGTGGCAATAACACACTGCAGAGTTTCAGAAGGTCTACTGGGATGTTATGGATGCTACGCATCTGTGATTCTATCCCAATCTTTTAGGTTTGTTTGTTAGTTTTTGTTCATGCATACTTGTGTTATAACAGTAAGTGTAGTTACTAATAGACTAACAATGCAATTAACTAATGTCTAGTCTTGATGGCAATGATGCTCTACATTTTTTTTTGGGGGGGGGGGATTTCAATTGTTGGGGTAATATGGCATTTGAGATGGCCCCACACTTCCATTTGGCTAATTGTAACAGACAGTGATATCATGCTAGCTAAGCTTTCCAATGTTGACTGCAGTGCACTCAGACATATTCTCCTGTAGTCAGCATGTAGTAGTTTGTTTACAGTGTGCATACAGCCTCCCTCTGCTGCAGCAGACTGCCCAAACATCACTGATACCTAGTGAGCTACTGTCCCCTGGTGGACATGTTGAGATCTGCAAACTGGATAGTGGATAATGAAATACTGTCTGCAAACAGCATCGGTCTGCAAGGCGCAAACACTGAACCTTCTCGTTGAAACGTCGCATGTAATGAAGTCTGCAGGAGCATTCAACAGTGTGTGTCTGTTTATTTCCTAGGATCTATACTTTTTGTACCCTGCAGATGAAAAATAGCTAGATGTACGTAAAGTGCTTTCGAACTATTCTTGTCCATTGCAGGAGATGGAACAAAGTAGACAGGAGCATTCAATGGTGTGTGTGGGAAAATCTATTTCTTATCTTTTCCAATACCTTGCCATAGTAGGAGATGGCCTCCTTGTATTTCTCTATGATGTCTTCAGGGCTCAGGCAGTTCTTGGCCCGACCGATTTCACTGCTGGTGTCTGCACTGATCCCATTAGCTGTGAGTGCACCTGGGGGGGGGGGGGGGGGGGGGGGCATTAATGACTGGGAACATTGTCAATGTTATCAGACCCATCCACCACCTGGCTCTTCACATCCATGCATATGGCCAAAGTCACAACAACCAACAATGATATACTCAGAAGCTGAGTATAGCATACCTGAGCATACACATTTAACGCAGCGTCGACAGGCGTTTCAAACACCGAGATATCAAGACAACGCTCAATAATTGCCATGCACGGCATTCACTTTTGTATGGAAATACAAAACAATCTATCTATAAATGAAAGGCCTTCGCGGGTCACTGCGCACTGTTACGTGATCAAAATGTCATCGTGTGCTCAGTAGTTTGGAGCGTTTCAATTGAAATAGGAGTAGTATCTCTCGTCTACCTATGTGATTTAAATACAAATTTTGTATTGAGAAAACTTTCCCTAGAAACGGCGCTAGCTGGGTCCATAGCAACGGTGTCTCGGCGATGTCACTATGACCCAGCGTTACATGTGAATCATAAGACTACTCTGGGATCACACACACATACTAGAAATGTATGCACTCACTGTACTGTAACTTGGTTTGAATAAAAACATTGCTAAGTGGTCCTCTTTAGCTCAGTTAGTAAAGCATGGTGCTTATAGCGCCAGGATAATGGGTTCGATTCCCGGGACCACCCATATGTAAACAATTTGGGCACACAGGACTGTAAGTCACATTGGATAAAAGCATCTGCTAAATGGAATATATTACACTTTTTATTTTTTCTATTTTAAAGGTGTTCGAAAAATGTGCAACATGTTACATCTAGACCCAGAACTACACACTTTACACAGACCCCTTGGGTTGAATGGTTTAGTAAAACCAACCCCAGTCCCTAAAAAGGGAAGATATAAGAGCTACATTTCTGCAGCATATCCTACTGATAGGTTGGCCAAAATGTCTCACACTGAACAGTTCTACATTGTAACTTGAGGCTCCAGGAAGAACAGACAAATAGCTTGGATGCCTCAATCGGCAGTACTACAATAGCAACATCGCCACCCTCTGGTGCATGTCGGACGTTATAGTGCGGAATATAATGTTGATGATTATGATTTCAAATGGTTACTATTCATTGATTAGAAGATGTCAATGATGTAATCAAGCATGAACACCCAACAACATTAACGCTGACGAGAATAACAGAAATACAACCCCTGCCTTAAGAGGCGGGAAAAAAATATCAGTTTTGTTTTTACCAGTGGTGGAAACAATAAAACGTTGGGATCAGATGTAGTGCAATGGGTTGATAGCCTGGTCCCAGATCTGTTTGTGTTGTCTGGCCTTAGTTGGTAAGACAGCACTAACAGATCCGGGACCAAGTTAGGAGGTTGTCGTCACAAAAAGCATAAAAGCAACAAGTAAGAGGGAAAAGAGCCACAGCAGGCAAACACAGGCAGGTGAGATGTCTAGCTAGGGGTAACGCTATGCAGGGCTGCCCTGTTAGTGTCATGCCATACCTGGGTCTATGAGTACCTCCTGCGCCCCTACGGTAACACACAGAGACAGACACACAGAGAGAGAACGCAGGTTCACACAGTGCAGTAAGTTACTGAAAGCAAAGTTAGTCCCCAAACGAGCCGCTTCTTAGACGGTTCCTTGTGACTTTCCCCATCGGTCCCCGCAGTATAGTATGCTATATCTAATTGCATCAGTGATAAACTAAAACAAAATATGTGTGGTTATTTAGGGGTTAAAGTAATTGACTTGTTAATAATATGAAGTAAAGACATGGGTGAATGGAAATATGATATGAAATACTGTTTAGAACAAATGGGTTAGGTTGTGGGGGCCACCGGATTTCTCAGGTAATGTTGTCCAGGGCACAGAACAACAGAAGCAGCTGGGCTGAGAAAAGCGTAGCAAAGCTTGTGTTGTCATAGTACTAGCCATACTAGCTGCAATTGCTTGGGCCACACGTCAAATAGCCATGGAGACCGCTTCCTTCCAACCATCCTATAATCACAGCTCAATCAGAAACCTCCGGACATCTTCCACAAGTTGTCATTAATGAGATATTAAACAAAAACACCCCCCTCCCCATAAACACCACAACCTCCACACAGTAAAATACAATCCACATTACAACCATACCTCCAACCTCTCCTCTCCAGATGTACAGACAGCCCCCCTGGGGCCCCCATACCACCACACTGTTCATTTGATCAAATTCAACCTTGAGACATGCAGAGACCCTCCCTTTCAATAATAACACCGGGTCTGTCTGTCTGTCCCCACCTCCCGGTTCTTCCTTCTTACCCATATGGCCAACTTGGCTTGGCCGAACAAGAAGTAAAAATAAAATAAAAAATGTTTCCCTTTCACTGCTTGAATACCTCGGCCCCATTACAAATATTCCTACCGAGAAGACCACCCCAACCTCACACACAGGGAGAGCAAGCGAGAGAGAGGAGTGCTGCTTACCTGGCCGGTGTCTCTTCCCTGCGTCGGCTGCTTGGCCCTGGCCCCGTGCCAGGCTGCGTTCACGTCCAGAAGCCTTCCCTGCTGTTCCTCCAGGGTAGTGGAAGATAACAGAGGCTGAACACAGGCCCTCTAACGCAGCTGGAGAACCAAGACACAAGGGAGATGTGTCAATGAAACAGAATACCCTCCATTAGAAGTTGACTAAAGGGCATTCTGTATGTACAGTATGGCAAGGGTGATGATCCATCCTCCTGCAGAGCTACTGGGCTGGGCAGGATTTTGCTACTACCCTGTAGTAGCACCCCTTATTGCCTTCAAGGTCGTGGTGAGCCGCTGATTAGTATAATCAGGTGTGTTATAGTACGGTCGGAGCAAAAACCTGCAGGGTATCCACCCCTGCTTTATTGGATTTGAGTGTAGAGCAGGAGGCATGTCTTCCTCCCCAGTCTTACCCCCGAGCCACAGGAAGTCATTGACGGAGCGGAGCAGCTCCACTGCCATGTGATAGTGAACCAGGGCATCCTGCAACATGCTTGCCTGCAAACACAGGTCCCCAACGTGCTTCCTCATACGGCCCTGGCAACGCTTCTTATAGTGCCTAAGGAGGAGGAGGGGGAAAGAAACATCAAAATGTGTCAGTCAGATGTCGTAGAGGAATCCATTTACAATACAACTTTGTCCACATGTTACAGCAAACAAGTATCCAAGTACGGTTTACTTCTTACATCATTTTCACACAAAAAACATATTTTGTTCTCTCTCTCGTATGGTTTCCAAAATAAAAGTCCTTTAAGCATAACGTATTTTCTTACCCAGGTCCCATTGGGTGCTAGCAGAGGAGACTCACTGTTGAATGAATCTTATCAGTTACAAGTGGTGTGTGTGTGGGGGGGGTAGGGGGAGGGGGGAGGGGGGGGGGGGGGGGGCAGCACAAGCAAGGGAGACAGGGGTTGGGTAGGGGAGAACCCAATAGAGAAAAATAAATCAGAACGACCCTGACCCTGAAGTCTAGCACATTAAACACACAAGGATTGAAGAGGAGGATGACATCATCGTTTGTAATTCTAACAGAAGACAAGGGGGCCAGTTCAAGACCTCTGTCTGTCTAACTCTTTACTGGAGCCTGAGATACTGGGAAGGTCTAGGGTCAAACCCACCTAGTATTGTGTTACCTAGAGAACATTCTGATGTGTCAATTGGGTTAAATGGGGTTGACTTACATGTTATTAGTGAATTTATGGTACATTTGCTTTGCTCATATTGTTTAGATTCAGAATAATGAGTAGGGCCTAAACTGTTCAGATGAAAACAAACTATGTTACCATTCGTTACCATTCGTTAGCCTAGTTTGAAATAAAATGATGAGCAATACATTATGTATGGTCTGCTTAGAAGAACATGGATACCACATTCAAAGTCATGCTTTCATAAGTAGGTGCAATAATAAGCCTCGTTGAAGGTGATGCATCCCTCCATGAATCACGGATATACGAGATCCATGTTAAAGTGTAGTTGCAGCAGAACATAGAAGATATGAGATCCATGTTAAATTGTACTAGCAGCAGAATATAGTACAAGATATGAGATCCATGTTAAAGTGTACTAGCAGCAGAATATAGTACAAGATTGGAGATCCATGTTAAAGTGTACTAGCAGCAGAATATAGTACAAGATATGAGATCCAAGGTAAAGTGTACTAGCAGCAGAATATAGTAGTAAAGATATGAGATCCATGGCAAAGTGAACTAGCAGCAGAATATAGTAGAAGATATGAGATCCATGGTAAAGTGTACTAGCAGCAGAATATAGTAGAAGATATGAGATCCATGGTAAAGTGTACTAGCAGCAGAATATAGTAGTAGATATGAGATCCATGGTAAAGTGAACTAGCAGCAGAATATAGTCGTAGATATGAGATCCATGGTAAAGTGAACTAGCAGCAGAATATAGTAGAAGATATGCAGTGGCGGTTCTAGCTTGTATGGTTCCCTGGGTGAACCTTCCCTTCAGCCTGCTGGAGGTCATTTTGCAGGGCTCTGGCAGTGCACCTCCTTGCACTAAGGCGGAGGTACCGGTGCTGCTGCTGGGTTGTTGCCCTCCTACGGCCTACTCCACGTCTCCTGATGTACTGGCCTGTCTCCTGGTAGCGCCTGCATGCTCTGGACACTACGCTGACAGACACAGCAAACCTTTTTGCCACAGTTCGCATTGACGTGCCATCCTGGATGAACTGCACTACCTGAGCCACTTGTGTGGGTTGTAGACTCCGTCTCATGCTACCACTAGAGCGAGAGCACCGCCAGCATTCAAAAGTGACCAAAACATCAGCCAGGAAGCATAGGAACTGAGAAGTGGTCTGTGGTCACCACCTGCAGAACCATTCCTTTTTGGGGGGTGTCTTGCTAATTGCCTATAATTTCCACCTTTTGTCTATTCCATTTGCACAACAGCATGTGAAATTTATTGTCAATCAGTGTTGTTTCCTAAGTGGACAGTTTGATTTCACAGAAGTGTGATTGACTTGGAATTACATTGTGTTGTTTAAGAGTTCCCTTTATTTTTTTGAGCAGTGTAGTAGAAGATATGAGACCCATGTTATAGAATGTGTGATGCTTCAGAAGAATTAGAGCATAGACCTTATTCACTCAGTCAAGCTTGGGTCAGGTGACAACCTCCCAATCATCATGTTCCTGAAAGCCTGGACATACCTTTACAAGCACATAATAGAATAGATAGGCTATCCTCACTGTTTAAGTGAACCAACCTTCACAAGCCTCAGTCGTTGACAGTGTTCTGTACTCTGCATGTCCAAACTATCAGCTCCTTCAGAACTCTTGTTATGATTTTATTTCATACAAAGTTGAGAGGAGTGATGAACCCATGCACAAGAGCACTGGGGTAGGGGACGAGGCCAGGGTGGAGTGTCTCGTTTAGGGGTGGGCTTAAACTGGAACTAGGATGGGCTTAACTAAAGCGATGTGTCTAACAGCATCTCACCTTTTCACACGCAACAAACTCACAGGACAGTATGAAAGAAACAAATAAGACAAATAAAGTAACCAAGATAAACAAAGAAAAAGGGAAAGAAGCAAAAATAAACAGATTTTTGAACGAAGAAATAAACACGCAACGTTGACTGTTGTCCTTAGCAACACTAATGTAATGACAAGGCTATCTAGACGATGGACATCACAGAGAAACACTGAGGTCAAACTTTTTCCAGCATTTTTTAACAACCAGTCAAGTAAAAACCATCTAACAACCTTTCGGCTTCACTTGACAAATTGAGGCATTTTATAAATTGTAAAACGAATAGACTTTCTTAATTCAGCAGTTACAGTACAGGCTAGAGGTCGACCAATTATGATTTTTCAACGCCGATACCGATTATTGGAGAAAAAAAAAGCCGATTTTTTTTATTTATTTGTAATAATGACAATTACAACAATACTGAATGAACACTTATTTTAACTTAATATAATACATCAATCAAATCAATTTAGCCTCAAATAAATAATGAAACATGTTCAATTTGGTTTAAATAATGCAAAAAAAGTGTTGGAGAAGAAAGTAAAAGTGCAATATGTGCCATGTAAAAAAGCTAACATTTAAGTTCCTTGCTCAGAACATGAGAACATATGAAAGCTGGTGGTTCCTTTTAACATGGGAATATTGAAGACTCAGGTAAGAAGTTTTAGGTTGAGGTTATTATAGGACTATTTCTCTCTATACCATTTGTATTTCATATACCTTTGACTATTGGATGTTCTTATAGGCACTTTAGTATTGCCAGTGTAACAGTATAGCTTCCATCCCTCTCCTCACCCCTACCTGTCCTCGAACCAGGAACACGTCGACAACAGCCACCCTCGAAGCATCGTTACCCATCGCGCCACAAAAGCCACGGCCCTTGCAGAGCAAGGGGAACAACTAATCCAAGTCTCAGAGCGAGTGACGTCACCGATTGAAACAGTCTTCACAGTTCGCAACGAGCCAGGCGGCCCAAACTGCTGCATATAACATTACCCTGACTCTGTTGCACAGAACGCAAGAGAAGTGACACAATTTCCCTAGTTAAAAGAAATTAATGTTAGCAGGCAATATTAACTAAATATGCAGGTTTAAAAATATATACTTGTGTATTGATTTTAAGAAAGGCGTTGATGTTTATGGTTAGGTACATTGGTGCAACGACAGTGCTTTTTTTCACGAATGCGCTTTTTAAATCACCAGTTTGGCGAAGTAGGCTGTGATTCAATGATAAAATAACAGGCACCGCAACGATTATATGCAACGCAGGACAAGCTAGATAAATTAGTAATATCATCAACCATGTGTAGTTAACTAGTGATTATGTTAAGATTGATCGTTTTTTATAAGATACGTTTAATGCTAGCTAGCACCTTACCTTGGCTTCTTGCTGCACTCGCATAACAGGTAGTCAGCCTGCCACGCAGTCTCCTCGTGGAGTGCAATGTAATCGGCCATGATCGGTGTCCAAAAATGCTGATTACCGATTGTTATGAAAACTTGAAATCGGCCCTAATTAATCGGCCATATCGATTAATCGGTCGCCCTCTAGTACAGGCTCAAAGAAAGTTTTTAATAACCAACTTTGTTAATTCCAAATTCATTGACCAGCTGAAAAACGATATAAGCTGCAAAACATGTGAATGATACCAGACCTATAAAACCCAAATAGAGTGCAGAAGAAAAGACAACTCACCTGCTATCAGTGTCCAGCCCCACAAAGTCTTTCTTCTCAAAGGGAACACAAAGCAGTGGTATCTTATCCCCAGACTTGTCTGTGGCTCTATCCAGCCTCTTGGACTCCAGCACAATGAAGATGGACTCCACAAAGTCCTCCACCCTCTTCTCCACATCGGGACAGTCATCATAGCTAGAGTAGAAAGCCACATCCGTCCTCTGCTGCTCTGCTATCTCCCCCTGCAACCCGAACACCAGGAGCCGGGAGTCGTACAGCGTGGCTCCGAACACATCCTTCTGGCTGTGGAAACGGTCCGACGTTTGGGGCCACTCTTTAGCTGAACCACAGGTCGTCACGGAGATGAGGCCCACCACCTAGATAGGTAGAGATGAATAGAGATAGATAGACAGATAATACTATTATTCCTGAGGGGAAATGTCATGCACAAGACAAAAAGACACATACCGCACAGCAGTGCTTCTCTAACCTCTCCTTGGGAACACCCAGACGTTTCACAATTTTGTTGTAGCCCTAAACTAGCACACCTAATTCAAGTAGTCAAGGGTTTGATGATTAATAGACAAGTTGAATCAGGTATGCTAACTCTAATACTTCAAATAGATGGAACGGCTGTGGGCCCAAGGAGAGGTTTGCGAAAGGCTGCTGTAAAGAACAAAAAAAAAAAGTGCATTTCTGAAACCCAAATAAACATTACGAAAAGCAACAAACAGGAAAAATAATAGCCACAAAGCAACAAACCTTGCGGTGTGTCTGGAAGTCTCCCCACTCGTTGTTCTCAGGGAGGTAGTGGTGACGGTAACGGATATAGAGGTTCCTCTGGGAGTCCCGGATGGACACCTTTATTTCCCAAAACCATGAAAAGACAAAACAGAACAAAATAGGGATCATTTGACAATCAGGATTCAATGGTAAAAAAATTACATTAAAAAAACAATAACTACAAAGTGGACAGGGGTTTCATATTTCAATAAATAATAAGACATAGGCCTAGAGTGTGTCACAAATGCCACCCTATTCCCTATATCAATCAAATGTATTAATAAAGCAGATGTCAGCAGATGTCACTAAGTGCTTGTACAGAAGGCCAGCCTAAAACCCCAAACAGTAGGCAACGCAGATGTAGAAGCAGCATGTAGAAGCACTTAGTGCACTACTTTTGACCAGTGTGGGCCCTGCAATAGGGTGCCATTTGGGACGCCCACATAGCTAGTACACATAGTGAATGCTTACCTGGGCCACAGAGGCAATGCGTTTGTAGATCCTGAAGAATTCGTCCTCGGGAACGATGCCCACTGGTTGGACCACCACCAAGACCGTCTGATGGTCCTCAGCACACTGCATGTAATCTGGGATACTCATCTCCTTCTCATGGGCTCTGAGGGGCAGGGGGAAAGGAAGAGGGAGAGAACCAAAGGAAGGGGGTAATGTAGAGACCTTAACCCAACACCTAACGACCTCATCAAGTGGTTCGGACCTCTTGGCGTTGGGGTTTACGCTGTTGGCTTGACAGTCACTGGACCAGGGTTCAAGTCCCGGTCGGGCTACAATATGATTTTATTAATTCCTCAACATCTAACTACATTTCATCCACACATTCCACAGTCAAGGTTTGAAATCACTGCCAGTTGAATCTAAAGCATTCTGACAATAATCAGGTGTGTTACTGCTTGGTTGGAGCAAAAGCCTGCACCCACACAATTTCTCAACTCTCAGTATAGTGACCAAACATGTCATCGTGTGAGTTATTTTAGGTACAATTTACAAGTATTGACAAGACAGCCGTTGGAATGAATTGCAAACTACATACATTGCGAGCGTGACGTGTTGCCCATTCACAACAACAACACCCACCCACCATGCGCGAGTTTCAATCTGGAGTATAAAGGATCTACCTAGATAGCAACAAAGATACAACACTGTGCTAGCAGCTCTAACCAACCTAGCGACAGTAGCTAGCCTCATGGCTAATATACCTTTGTTACAGTAAAATACATTAAACTTCAAATATTTCAAATATATTCAGAAATTGAATTATTTCAGCCATCAATGTTTACAGAATGGCTGCTTTACCAAGTTAGTTAGCTTGCTAGCTACACTGACAGTCTCTAGAAAGCTAGCTAACATTAGTATGACACCTGGTTGCTAGGCTTGCTGACTCTTCAGCCACATACAGCATAATTCTTTACCAAAACATGCCAAAAATTCACATAATGTATGCGTTTCATTGACGTTACCTTGATATATCTTGAACCAGAAACGTTTAACAGAGCTTCCTGAATGAACTCTTCTTCTCTATCTTCATATATGGTATATAGGCGATCGCACAATTTAATGTGCATCCTGCCACCTACTGTCCGGGATAGAAACAGGATTCCCCAAAAACTGAACAAACTACCAAAATACTACAAAACTAACAAATAATAATAAACAAAATCTAACAACGTTTCTGTTAAAAAATAAAAACAGATCTGATCCCTACACAGGCTCAAGGGGAACCTGGAAAGGCAGGTCTTCCGGAGCCAGTACCACTTGCAAGTCTTCAAACTTTTCTTCCACAGCCACAATAATGTCACATTTCTTAGACTTCTGTGAGACTTGTGCTGTACAGTTAATAACTGTGGCAAAGAACACCACAAAATCCACCTTTTTAACACACAGGGTATATTTTGACTGGCAGCAAACATTTACTACAGACTGTGGTTCATCCACTACCATATCTTCACTGGCATCACTTGTTTTCTCAATTATTTTAAATCGCCTCCGCATAGGAAATTAAATTGGCAGCTCTAACTTTTGCCACCTCAGTCTCCTTCACCTTTACAGGCCACTCCAGGACCTCGGGATCATGATCCCCACCACAATTGCAACACCGTCGTCCTTCTACACACCGTTCTTCAGTATACTCTGTTCGTCTGCACACATTAGAAACATGGCCAAATCCTTTACAATTCTTACACTGCAGTAGTTTGGGGACGAAAGCTCTTACAGCACCAAGCTTCACATGCGTAGGCATTTTCTCTTTATCTAAAAAGAACAGAACCGACAGACTATCTTCTTTTTCTCCATTCACCCAGCGGGTCAGACGCTGGGTGAATTGCAGGGCCCACCAACCGCACCAGGATTTCTCTTCAGGTATTCAACATGAACATCCGTCGTCACCCCCGAGATGAGTCCTTTGACGGATGCTCTACTCTGAAATTCAAAACACAAAACTTTTGTTGTCCGGATTCTTTTGAGGCCCACTGCAATCTTCTTCCTCATCTTTTCCCCACCAGACCGTTTTCATTATTCTCTATCAGCTACTATGGCAGAATATGAATAGCGTGCATCACTGCCCTCCTATGTCCACTACTGGTACTGTGGGCTCCCATGCTCCTAAATATTTTGCTGTGCCAACTGGCATTTTGATTCGCTAGCACCATTGGCAATAGAAAAGCATTCGCATTTACAATATTACATTGAATGGCAAAAATATATTTGCAAAGTTGCTAAATGTATGTTTCGTATACATTGTATCTTCTCACCCATGAAAATGAAATTCAGTAACTCTTGGAGCACAATAAAATGATACAAGCGCTTATTTTATGTTAAACGTAAAACCAATTCGTTTCTGCCCTTAGATTTCGTTGCTGTTTTTCAGATTGTCTAAAAATGAGGGTTTTATAAATGTCCAAACCCGCCTCCTATTGGGTCCGATTTTTGCAACTTATTTACTAATCACATCACGTTTTATGTTGTATCACCATTGTGATTGGTCTCTGAACCCATACACGATATATAAAATCCTTACGTATTCTTCGTTGTATTAAACCCAGATGAAGGTTAAGAAATGCTTGTTTACTATTAAAGTAAAATTAACTGTCCAGTGTTTCTGGATTTCAATTAAATATGACCTGTAGTTAATTACCATGTAAGGGAATAGTTTTCCTTCCCAAAAAGTCTAATTAAGTATGTTATTAAGCAGCATTTCTGTGTTTGAATGGTGTAGGCATACAAACCCCGTTAACGGAATGGTGTGGGCGTATACCAGTCATTAAAATGATTAATGCAAGTAGACCGCCAATGAGCCAACATGACATCATGTTGGTGCTCCCGAGTGGCGCAGCGGTCTAAGGCACTGCATCTCAGTGCTAGAGGCATCACTACACACCCTGGTTTGATCTTGGGCTGTATCACAACCGGCTGTATTGGGAGTCCCATAGGGCGGCCATTGTCATCCGGGTTAGGGTTTGGCCGCGGTAGGCCGTCATTGTAAATAAATAAAAATGTGTTCTTAACTGACTTGCCTGGTTATATAAAAAAATATAAAAAATTATATGAGGAAAAAGTGAGCATTTTTTTAAACAGTCTGTTAGAGGTGTTTTTTTAAGTGTTTTTACTCCAATTTATGCTTTGGCCACAAATACACTGAACAAAAATATAAATGCAACAATTTCAAAGATATTACTGAGTTACAGTTCATATAAGGAAATCAGTCAATTGAAATGAATTCATTAGGTCATTATCTATGGATTTCACATGACTGGGAATACAGATATGCATCTGTTGGTCAAAGATACCTTTATAAAAAGGTGGGGGCGTGGCTCAGAAAACCAGTCAGGATCTGGTGTGACCACCATTTGCCTCATGAAGCACAATACATCTCCTTCGCATTGAGTTGATCGGGTTGTTGATTATGGCCTTTGGAATGTTGTCCCACTCCTTCAATTGCTGTGCGCACATCTCCTTCGCATAGAGTTGATCAGGCTGTTGATTTATTGTCCCGAGCACAAGGTGCACCTGTGTAATGATCATACTGTTTAATCAGCTTCTAGATCTGCCACACTTGTCAGGTGGATGGATTATCTTGGCAAAAGAGAAATGCTTACTAACAGGGATGTAAATAACATTTGAGAGAAGTAAGCGTTTTGTGCATATTGGACATTTCTGGGATCTTTTATTTAATCTCATGAAACATTGGACCAACACTTTACACGTTGTGTTAATATTTATATTTCTTTTATAAAACATTATTTCGAAACCCAAAGTTAACCCAAATTTAACAGAATATAAACTTTTACAAGTAGTGAGATGGACAGTTACTTTAAGAAAACCTTATACTAGAATGTGTGATGGGTGTATATTATATTGTGTGAACTGTATCATTTAGATGGGGAGGGTTTGTTTGATAGGGTCAGAGAGGTTGGATGGGGGTTAACAAGGTATGTAGGACTTTATTTTATGTTATTAGAAATACAGGACTAGCTATTAGAATAACAGGTGCGTAGGTAGGTCGTGGCCGGCCTCACACTCCAGTACAGTAGGTGACAGTGTATGCACATTTTCATTTGGTTGCGATCTGCCAAACAAATTTAAAGAAGTTGCAGCAATAGCGTTCCCGCCTTCATCGCTGCTCTTCTTGTGCAAGGCTACATTAAGTGCTAAAATGAAGCTATACTTTTTGTAGACCAGTAGTTATAAAAGTGAAATAAAATGAGAAAAGCAAGCTATACCTAGCTAAGTAAGATGTAGTTACCATAGCACTCCTGATAGCCAGCCAGCAAAGATCTAGCTCTCCTGTTAGCAAGCCAGCTTACGTTAGCTAGCAAGCTTTACTCCATGCAGCTGCAGACATAGCCACGGGATGAAGGGGTGCTGGGGTTGCTGTAGTACCCTGTGAAAAATGTGAATTCTCTACAACAACACAAAATCTCTTAGCACCCCCAAATATATCTTCCAGTGGCTATGGCTGCAGATTAATTCTTATGTGGCTTTGCAACAAAGCCAGATGAGTACACATTTTGGTTAAGGTACAGCAACCATGGGTATTTAAACAGAATATGTTTAACATGGAGTTTTTTTTATGATGGCTTCACTGGCAAATGTATATTTTGGACACTAATTTAACAACTGCCTCAAAGGCCAGACAGGTAATTTAGGCTTCCATTGCAGCCTCTTGCTACTCCCATCCCAGGCAGGTCAGTCTAAATAGCAGCTCAGTCTAAATTGCTGTACCACAGGAAGACGGAGTTCTGAATTGCAGCCAGAATTACAGTTTTCTGTAGCTCAGTTGGTAGAGCATGGCATTTGTGATGCCAGGATAGTGGGTTTGATTCCCGGAACTAAACATATGTAAAAAAAAATGTATGCCTGACTGTAAGTCACTTCGGTATATGTCAACTAAGGCTCCTCACTGGGAGGTCAGTCTGAACAACAGCCTCCTAGAAAGGTAGGAATCCTGAAAGGAGCCTTTCAAGGCTAGTTAATGGGCCTTGCTCCTTCCAGGCAGGCCAGTTTAAATAGCTGCTAGGGGTGTGTTCAGTATGACAGGGGTGTGTTCAGTACGACAGAATGGTGTTCAGCATTTAGATAAACGGTGCTGTACTGATAATATCCTGATTATGGTGGCCCAGACAGTGTTTTCATGTATGGTGTACTGACAAGTTTTGCCATATCAAATGGTCACACCTATATTGATCAGGCTCCACCTCGCCACATCCATCAAACTGTAGCAAACGTACCTCAACGGCTGGGGCGTATTCATTCTGCAGATTCTGATGCAAAACTTTTCAAAAACGGAATGAAGCTGGGAGGGATTTTGCTCTGTTTGCTTCTTAAATCGTCAAGGATTTCCGTAATGAACTTATCCCCGTTTAAGAACAGAGCTCACAGTTTTGGGGAAACGTGTCGTTCCGTACAAACCGCCACGCAACGCAGTATACTTTGAACTGAACGCACCCCTGCACACAACATATGTGGTGTATTCATTAGTTGGACACTGTTGCAAAACGTTTAGCAACGGCAAACATTTAGCAACAAATCTATTTTAATTTGGGCAAATTCAGGTAGATCCCTCACCATTTGGTTCTGTTTTCTTCCGTTTGGTTAAGTGTAGTTCCTTGAGAATACACCCTTGTTCTGTGAGGTTTGAGTGTGCCAGACAAAGAGAGGTATGAATAGAGATATTACTCAGGCAGGCAGTCAATGTGAAAATGATTTATTGGTAAACTTTTAGTCATTTATTTTTAATTGAAAGTTGATTCAGGCCTGCAGGTAAGAAGTGTGTGTATATATATATATATATATATACACATACATACACACACACACAAATACATTTATAAAAATGTATATACATATAAATAATATGAATCCCTTAATATATATTTTTTTTCTCTCATTCAGGTTAACATGTCCAACAAAGCATGTTGGAATTGAAATGCTGAGTTCACTCCCCTTAGCAAAGGCTATAATAGGAAACGTGTGTTAACTTGCACCAGTCCTCGGACATCAAGAATTGTGTTTCCAGATACCTTTCCGGAACCAACACAGAACTCATTGATATGTTCCCTCTGCTTTAAATAATTATACTCAAAAACCAAAGGGCAAAAGAAGAACATGGCCATGGGCTTCACCAAGCAACTCACCACAACATGAGGGACTTGAAGCAGAGAAAGAAGGGACTGTTATGGGGTCCTGTTGACCGAGTCTGATGGATGAGGCCACAGGGTGCCTGTCCAAGTACAACTACCTAAAAAAAACATTCAGTCTCCTGCTACGCTTAAAATCTGCCAAAGAAGCCATGCTTCAGGCTGTGTCAGAGGTCATGAGAGGTAAACTAATACAAGAGCTACAAGATCAATGTACAGTATTTCAAATGAGTATCAAATAAGCCTGTTGAACTGTCTTCAGACATACAGTTGTATTTTTAGTTTTAGACTAAGATATTGGCCAAAAACATTGATGGGCCATTTCGGATGCCAATCATCCATTTTAGTGTTTGGTTTTTTGGCTTTGTGAAGTCTGACTGTCCTGTGCTGATCTAGGATCAGGTCCTCCCTGTCCATATAATCGTATTCATATGATCTAAAAGGCCAGATTGATCCTATATCGGCACTCCTTTTCTCAGGAAGGTTCTGGCGGGGAGACGGCAGCAGCTTTAGCTCAGAATAGGGAATCACTGCTAATCCGGGCACTTCAACGGAATTCCTGGAAATGGGGTACGTTTCTGCCGATCACTATGGAAAACTGTTGAAATGAGCCTGAATTCAAGCAATAGCGTCACACACATTGGGAGGTGGTCTTATTACTGAATTGTAACTCCCATATAAATGTTGTGACATGTTTTCATGTTAAAGTCAGTAGTCACTTAAAATTTCCTGCACATAAAATTACTTTCTATGGGGTACGCAATAAGTTGAAAATGGCCTGGGTAAGATGATTGAGAGAAGGGAGACCCAGTGATGCGGCTCATTGTTCTTTCTCCCCTGCAGGTGAAGCAGCGGTATCGTGAGCAGTGGGAGAAGCAACAGAGTTGGGAGCAGAACTGATCAGCCTGGACATGAGAGACTGAGGCTGCACAATCATGTTAAAGTATTCCAACATTATATCGTCAGTTGCCGAATGTGGTGGTTGTAAAGTTTGTTGCATACTTAGCAAAATGGTGTGAGGGATGTTGAGTGTTACAATCTTGGGGCTTTGCTATGTTTATAGGTAATTCTTAATATTCTTTAAAAGACTTAAAAAAAACTAAAATCATCTTTGCCTGCATGTTTCTCTGCGCTCAGGGAAGATGCGTATCCCAAAATGGTACAACATAGACATGGTTGTACAATAGGTGCACAAATACGACATGACAGTTATACATTAAGTTGATTTAAAGCTACAATATGTCACTTTTTGGGCAACCTAAGTGTTTATACATCTGGCATTCTCATTGAAAGCAAGACTAAGAAGCGGTAGATCTGTTCTATGTAAGCTATTTCTATCGGTCCCTTTAGTTTGGGTGTCCTTTACTTTCGGTTTTGTTGTGTATACCAGCTGAAAATACAATATTTTTGCTTATAAAAAATAGATTTCACAGCGGTTTAGATGGTAAAATTATTCACGACACAATGACTGCCTGTTTTCTCACAACTGAAATTATGCAAACTATTTTACTTTTAGCAACCAGGAAATGGAAAGATTTCTGCATATTCCACCTTTGAGAAATTAATGGTTCTTTTTTTGAGCTCATGGCACAACCAATGAGGCGGAGAAGCTGGAGGAGGACAGGAAGAAGGTGAAGTGCCGCAAGAAATCTGAAATAGGGTAAGTGCCTCCCATTGGAAGGGTTCAGTCTAGTGGACTGAAATAGGTGCCAGTACTCATTTTGGGTACCTTTAATCATTCACATTTAGGTGCAGGAGCACCACAACACTTTGGGTGAATATTCTATGAGGTGGAGGAGCTCAAGCAGTAGAAAAACTGAGGTGCCAGTGCTCAGCTCCGGTGATCTCATGCCTAAGTGGTTCAGTCGGGGATAATAACAGATTAAATAAACTAGCAAAACTGAAAAACAGCCACAACAAGCTGTTGTTCTTAAGGATCAAACTGTTTCCTTCCTAAGGCAATGATTGACCCCCCAGTACCGTGCCCAACTGAAGAGGAACGCACAGGTGGCTCAGGGGGAGCTAGTATGTCCTTGTTTTTTAACTGCTGTGAATTGACATGATGGGATCATCCCTGCTCACCCAACTTCTGCTTGTAATGTGTCTGTTGTCCATTAGGAGGCAGACTGCAGGATCCCGGGAGTCCTGCTGGAGAGTGCACATCTGGAGGGAATTGAAGCACGTCAAGGAGCAACTCCAGCTGGAAAAGGAAGCAGAGTTTGTCGTCCTGTACAAGTCAGTATTAGCATGAGCAGGCCCGGAGGCTGCAGGAGGATGAAGACCCAGAGGATGTCCTAGCAGGGCTACCAGGACAAGGTACTGAACCAGGATGTTTGTTCTTAATTGCTAAAGCACTTGATTAGTTGTGTCCCATGTTCATACTCGTCTTCCTCTCATAGATTCAACACAGAACCCGTTCAGCCTGGACATGAAGTTGAGGCCAAAAAGACACGGCACAATCATATGTTTTTATACATTTGTACAAAGAATGAAGTATACCAACACCATGCTTATGTTAGTTGCTGAATGTGGTGGTTCGGTTTGTTACATGTTTAGCAAAATGGTGAGGGATAGTTTTACAATTCAAAGAATCAGAAAACAATTATCTATTAACAAGACCTAAGATTGTGAGTTTTGTTAATATTTTCTTTGCCTGCCCGTTTCTCTGCGCTCATGGAAGAAACACTTTGTCACACAATACAAACAAACAATTTATCATTGACAGAATAATTAGATTAATTTCCTTAGTTGGATATCTACTATTTGTCATTATCAACCTATGCAATATATATGTGAAGTATATACAATAATTTAGAGCCAATCTGTAAGATTTACCCTTTGATTTGGAAGAGTTTTTGATCTAAATACCTTGATTAGATTCGTACTAAAGACACATACTCCATTGTTTGTTTTTGTTCTCGTACAACAGGGCTGTCAAATTCATTCCATTCCTAGTGTCTACGTGTTAATGGTTTTTCCTTTCAATTAAGACAACCAGGTGCGTGGACTTCTTTACTAATTAGTGACCTTAATTAATCAATTAAGTACAAGGGAGGAGTGAAAACCTGAAAATACTTGACCCTGCATGGAATGAGTTTGATACGTATCATACAACAAATATTTGTAATTCTTTGGGCCTACTTGAAACCAATACACATTTCTATGAAGTGCTTGTGTGAACAGAATTGCACAGCAGTGAAATGCATTAAATGCATGTCTTGATGGAGGTACATTTCACTTTGTTTCTAAATAAATTGTTCTTTATCAACTTCTACCTGGTCATTATACATCTTATTTGATCTACCAACATGATGAATACATAAATAGTAAATAAATGAACCCTTTCACAAACATGGTTAATCTTGGATCTTATTACTGTTGCTATTTCACCATCAGATGGATGGATATACGTGCAGCATCAGATAAGGTTTACAGCCGGTTCCCATCCAGAGCCATGCTGTATACACAGTCACCGCTCAGTTCTCATCAACATAGAGGACAACTTGAACAGGAAACGCTGAGTGGGTGTTTTAACTTCCTGTCCCGACCATGTGTCAATGTCAGGACCTGTACACTGAACGATTCCAAGCAGCCAGCAGTATAATGATGTTCTTACAGCTTTGATTCTCATGTCACACCCGTGATCACAACACGTGAGAAAACAACTTTGATCGTGTGAGCAAATTCAGTGGACACCTGCTTATCAAACATCTAATTCCAAAATCATAGACATTAATATGGAGTTGGTCGGCAACGGGAGGTTGGTGCTATAACAGCCTATACTCTTCTGGGAAGGCTTTCCACTAGATATTGGGACATTGCTGCGGGAATTAGTGAGGTCGGGCACTGATGTCGGCCGATTAGGCCTGGCTCGCAGTCGGCGTTCCATTTCACCCCGAAGGTGTTCGAAGGGGTTGAGGTCAGGGCTCTGTTCAGGCCAGTCAAGTTCTTCCACACCGATCTCAACAAAACATTTCTGTATGGACCTCACTTTGTGCACAAGGGCATTGTCATGCTGAAACAAGAAAGGGCTTTCCCCAAACTGTTGCCACAAAGTGGGAAGCACAGAAGAGTGTAGAATGTCATTGTATGCTGTAGCATTAACATTTCCCTTCACTAGAACTAAGGGGCCTATCCCAAACCATGAAAAACAGCCCCAGACCAATATTCCTCCTCCACCAAACTTTACAGTTAGCACTATGCATTGGGGTAAGTAGCGTACTCCGGCCATCCGCCAAACCCAGATTCGTCCGTTGGGCTGGTAGATGGTGAAGCGTGATTCATCCTTCCAGAGAACGCGTTTCCAAAAGCGACGAGCTTTACACCACTCCAGCCGACGCTTGGCATTGCGCATGGTGCAGTTTGGAACTCAGTAGTGAGTGTTGCAACCGAGGACAGACGATTTTTACAGACTATGCGCTTCAGCACTCGGTGGTCCCGTTCTGTGAGCTTGTGTGGCCTAAAACTTCGCGGCTGAGCCGTTAGATGTTTACACTTCACAATTATAGCATTTACAGTTGACTGGGACACCTCTAGCAGGGCATAAATTAAATGAACTGACTTGTTGTAAGGTGGCATACTATTAAGGTTCCACGTTGAAAGTCACTGAGCTATTCAGTAAGGCCATTCTACTGCCAATGTTTGTCTATGGAGATTGCATGGCTGTGTGCTCGATTTTATACACCTGTCAGCAACGGATGTGGCTGAAATAGCCGAATCAACTAATTTGAAGAGGTGTAATTTGAAGGGGCACAGGGCCTTGTAACATTCCTCAATGAGATGACGTGAACCGCAAATGGAAAGGCTGCCGTAATCAAGATATCAGAGAGCCGTAAGAAAAATACCACTGAATCAATATAGTATCTGATGAATATACTGCATGTATATTATATGTACTGTGTCCTTTTTACAATATGTTTTTCCTTCTCTCTGTTTTGACAGCTTTGCAATCGTATTTGTAATACTATTTATTGTACAATGAAGAATATGTTCATAACACACTCAAGACCAAATTAATCAACTCGTTTTTGAAGTGACAACTGAGTCCTTGATTCACATTTTAAAACACAAATAGACCTATTGGCCATAATTCCTTTTTATTTGAACCATAATACTTATTTGACCCTTTTTCCCAATCTTCTTGGAAGACAACAGCATCTCATTCCCTATATTTTTATTTTATTTTTTATTTTGGCCAAAGGGGCAAAGCAATAGTTCGAAGAGAGAGACATGGAATGTTGAACATATAGTTGATAGAGAATAGCTACACATCATTGACCAATAACACATCAACCAGCATCAAATGACAAACATTGTCTGTGAAGGCTGCCATTACAGAATAGAGGTGCCACACCTACATACCCAGATTTACTATGCGTGTGGTGGTGCATTGCCAGACTTTGTCTGAGATAGATGAAAATCAAGGTTCCTATGTGTGGAACCAGAGGTTATAATGATAGGTATGCTCTAGCACAAAGATTACATTGGGCGCAATATGTATATTTTTTTAAGCGAGGATGACATACTGGGTAAAAGATGTGGGACTCTACACATGAAACGGCACATACGTTTTTTACAACATCCCTTGGAAGAGAAACCAGTTGGAAGAAAGAGGAGTACACACTTGAAGCATTAAAAGTGAGGCCTTCAACTTTCCCCATGGGGTGAGTTAGTTTTATCTAAGAATGAGATTGTGTCAGTTCAATCTGAAACACTTTCTTTATCCACTCAGGAGCCAAACATCAGTAAAACAGTGGGAATGTGAGGCAGAGGTTAATATGCATAGTTGTCTTTACTGCATCTTCAAGCTGGTTCAAGATTGAATTACACATTACCACAGATAGAACAGTAACAAGTCCTAAACAGTCATTGGGGCTTATAAATTCAGGGGATTATAATATCAAACTCAGTTCTCTTACAGTAAGGATGTACAGCTGTAGTACCAGTAACAGTGTTATGTATTTTTGCGACAATGTCCTATAAATATGTCTATTTTATATCTATGTAAGACCAATGATTGACGATCAGGTAATTCCCAGCAAATGCAAGTGGTCTCTTAAAAAAATACAGCAGTCTTTGGAATGCAGTAACAGAGAGTAAAGTAAGACTATATTGAGGTCAAAAGTGACTGTATCTAGCTGTAAAGCACGTTCTCACCTATTTATTGGCACCAAGTTTAACACTATGAAATGCTGTGTCTGTTTTTACCATATTCTGTAACTCTCCACAATGGACTCACCTTTCCAGCATGGACCTTTGACACCATTAGCATGCTAGGCATTGAAATGTTTTGGACCAAAGTAGAATTCAGTTCACTTATTCTGTTTCTACCACAATTCACATTTCTTTAAGGTTCTGTGATTGTTGGCGTCTACGTTCTCCATGCTACGTTCTCCTATCCATGTTGATGTCTACAGTAGGCCCAAGTACATTTTGAAAATGACTTGTCTGTCGATATGAACAACATGGAAGTCAAGTGGGACAGGTAAGGAAAAGACAAACACCGTTAAATCTAAGTCATGGTAACCAAGTATTCTGTTTGTTTGGTCTGGGTATGAAATGGCCCCTATTCCCTACATAGGCTGTGTTTAGATAGACAGCCTAAATCTGAAACATATTTTTTCAGATCAGCTCTGAAAATGATCTGTGTGGAAAGATCTGATGTGATTGGTCAAAAATAAAATAAGTGAAAAAAAAATATCAGAATTGGGCTGCCTAAGTAAACGCAGCCGTAGTGCACTACATTTGACCAGGTCAATATAGGGAATAAAAGGGTCATTTCATGCCAAGATCGATTCCTGGTGAATGTTAGCCTCTTGATTAGTGGACCTACATTGGTAACATGTACAGCCCAGATTATTTGACCTAATTACCACACATCTAGATTAGGCAGCTCCATTGATCCCACAGACCAGACTCGGACTGATTAGTGACATGAACACATTGGACCAGGCAAGCCTGGGTTCAAATACTATTCCAAATACAAATATTTAAGCATTTGCTTTTGTCTGCATGGAGTGCCAGGTGGGTGGTGTTTGCCTTTTTTGGACATTTCTATTGGTTCAATTGCTACAGGAAAGCTTCAAAAAAGTACCACTCAAGCATTTAAAATGATTTGAAAGTATTTGAACCCAGATCTTGAGCAGAAAGGACCAAAAAGGGAAACAGTGACGAAAGAAACGGGGAGAACATAATAAGTGCCGTATAAAACATACACAATCATTTCACCAGTGGTTAGGTAAGTCCAGCGGGGTGGGGTGGGAAGGGGTGCGTGTGCCTTTTGATTGGTTGGTTGTATTTGGCATTCATCATGGCATTGAGAAAGAGAGCGGGCACCGCCAGTGCGGCAGAGGGGTAGTCAACGAGCCTCCCTGGGGGGGACTGGACGACAACGACACACGACTCATCCTCATCACGCCATCTTCAGAAACTGCTCCACTTTGTCCTCCTCCACTGCGTCAGAAAACATCTCATAGTTCTGGAGGAAAGAGACCAAACAGAGTATAAGGTATTATAAAGGGGTCATAACATGCTTATGCCATCTAAGTTAACAGTTACCCACCTTTTCATCTATACTTATGTCCTCATAACCTTTAGATAAACACTCAACCCTATCATATCGCACAAATATTAATTCTCCCTTCCTTACCCCACAGTACTGGTCCTCATTGCAGATCTGTGGCGGGACAGCCGTGGGGTTCCCTGCCTTGCTTCTCATCTCGTCCCTGACCTCCCCGCCCACTGAGATGTCAATCAGCTCGTACTGGATGCTCTTACTGTCCAGGATCCTCATCACCTCCGCCTGCTGAGACTTCACCTGGAGGGGGAGAGGAAAGGGTCAGTTCAGGACCAGAGATCCATTGCACTTTTCACACTACTGAGCCTAGCTAAACTGAGTTTAGCAGTACTGGCCTGATTATACATTTAACATAGCGCTGAAAAGGACAATGTGAAAAGACATATCAGTGACAGCAGGGTACAGTTTGGTAAGATAGTGTGAAAAGGGTGCAAGCTTTACTTGTAGTACCAGGCACCAAACGGTCAGAGATCTGTTTTGTTAATGTCTGCTGTTAAGGGAGATAGGTGGGTAGCATTAGCACTTCTATGATTATCCTGACAGAGAGACACGAAATGGCTAAGTAGATCGAAGTAGTCTGCTTTGCCTTTAAAAGCTAAAAGGGTTTAGCTAATGTGTGGTTGATGATTAATTGTGCAACGCTATCTTGTTGGGCCGGATTGAGGAAGTTGGGGGTGGGGGGTGTTTGCTATGTGTAACCACGTCTACTTCACCCACCAACTACATGCAGCCTGGCATTCAATGGGCAAGGCAGGAAGACACACCACGCACTACTGAAAGCCGATTAAAATTACCATGAGAAAACAAGAGGAAAGCTTGGGCCAAACCGAATCCCTTACTTTTTTGTAGAGGAGGTGAAATTACATAATTTATGGCTAAACATTTTCAAAGTCTTCGATTAAAAAAGATCGTGAATCATGACCCGATGGTTATAGGCTATGGATAAATTGGCAGTACAATGCAGAGGCCACCGAAAAACAAATCCCCCTGTAATTGACACCAGATGTTTAACCGCGATATTTTGCATAAATTGATACACTGAGTTCACGCTTGAGCGAATGCAAACTCTTTGGTTAGTACGCTGCAACATCTGTATCAATTTCAGAAATTCCACTAAAAGCGAAATCCTGTCTGTTTATAATGCTTCTAGACGGCACAAATAGTTCACATCCACAGTGCAGACAGGTATACGGTAGCCATTGCTGACAAGTATGCTAACCTAGTTGCACTTGTCAAGACATGCAGCGATTATATCAGGTAAATTGCAGAATGCGAAAAATATGCAATTACCGGTAACATGTCCTCATTATTCGAATATGTTCGTGTGATCTACCGCCAAACGCAGACAGAGGAAATTAAGCAGAACTATATTACTTCCGTCCCCATTTTCGGGGTGAGTTTGCATTTCCTGGTCTGTTTTGTTCATTTCTAAATAAAGTCGTTCTTCAAAAACGTTGCGATTGTATGGTGGACTGAATTATAAATTATGCCACACATGCAAACAATTACATTCTTGATCTAAAACATGGAACATTCGCATTGTATATATGCTGATCAGATCCTGGGATGGATCGTTGACAGGGCGTTGGGTGTGTCTTTCAGACTGGTCCATAAAGGGTCCATTAGAAATGTATCCACCTGCAAGAATATAATATATCAATGAATTTCCGTTTCATCTCACCTCTCTGGATGCAGTAACGGTGGTATAATACAATTTGACGCCCATGATTGCGATTCTCGATATCCCTTTGTGTTGTCACACGAACCGCGAATAGCTCTCTTGCTGAAGACTACGATCAATCGCCTCCCGCCGCTGAAAGGCTTCTATTTGCTGTGTGGTTTAAAGGGCCAGTGCAACTCTTTAGTCCTTTGTGTAGATTGATGTTGTACTAGTAGGCTATTTGATGGGACTGTGACATGTAAATCTAGCCTGTTATTGGCATATAGTCCAGTGTGTAGTAAAGTTAAACAGCCTGGAATAAAATGATTACCCATATCCAATTTATAAATACTTTTTTCAGCTTTTTTGTTTGAGACTATATGAACATGAAGGGCAGTGGTCTAAATTACTTAAGTTGTACTTTAAAGTATTTTTACTCAAGTAGTTTTATGGAGTATCTGAACTTTACTATTTATATTTTTGACAACTTTTACTCAACAATCAACTGAGCCAATGTGCCTTGATTACAAATCCTCCTCAAAGTCCCCGTTCCACTGACTGTCACTAAGCATAAACAATCCAACCCCACCTAGGCTATTTCAAGGAAATCATTTTGTTATTGTGATCAACACTGTCCAAGTAAATTGGGTAAACTCAGGTGCAATAATGGATTATGATAAGACCTCCCGTTGGGACTGAAAGCAAATAACAGATCTTTGTAAATCTAAATCAAGACTACTATGGTCTCTGTGTAACTGATGTAACGGTGAACAGTAGGCTAATGAAACTAGTTGAGCTTGGCATGGTGATATAGACATTGATCACTGGCAGGGCAGTGAGCCAGGCAGCAGGGGTAATGTGGACAGAGTCCAAGCGTAGGGTTAGCTCCAGCTTTGTCTGCTGATTCAGGTTTTTCCTACATGGGATAAAGAGGCGCTGAGCTGGGTGGCTTGGCAGGCAGCAGTAGCTAAATGCACTGAACAAACCAGGAAGAGGGCCAAGACTGGAATCAGACTCCCAAACTGTGTCCTGGCAAGCCTGGTCAATAAGCATAATTCAACAACCATTTATTGATCAGTGTCTACATCAGGATGGGACTGCTTGTGATCATTGAAGGGAAGCATTGTGATCTCAAAGTCAAAGAATATGGAGAGATGAAACTGTGTTCAGACAAACAGATCTGTCTGGACAGAGAGGCTGACATGTAAAACAGATACTAAGCCTAAAATGCCCATTGGTATACTGGTGTCAAGATTATAATTTGCGCACTTAACGCCCTTAGGCTAACAATCCCATTTCGGAATTTACCAATCACACTGTGGATCAGTTTCAGTCATTAATGAAGAGCACAAGCAGAGGACAAATACAATGATAATTTCAGCACTGTAATGGAGCATAGAACGGTAGTAGGCTGTAAGGTGTCAATGTTACATCATTCAAACCAAATCCTAGGGTTACTAAAATAGGCTCCAAATGTTACATTATTTCAAGGGATATAACGGGAACACTATACAATATGGAGACAATGGATGGATACCCACTATTCACATGGATTCGTGGCATACCAATACATATCATTTGTGTTTCAGTTCAGACGCTTTGCCTCTCCACATGTAGGAAGCAGTCGCCTAGAGTTCAACACTGCCCCTCTGCTGAGCTGCGTGAAATGCTTGGAGACAGAAATGACAGCAACGTAACGGTTACATCCTTCCTTGCAATTTCATTGGGCGAGGTGAGTTTGAGGTTGCAGTAATAACGAAAGGAAAAGGGTGTGGGCTTCAAGTCGTTTTTTATTTATTTTTACAAATGCCATGAAGTTAACAAAGTATTGGAATGTGAATGCCCTGCAAATTGTTAGGATTTCTGACTTGTCTTAGAGCAGTGGCCACCTGTCATGTTCTCTAGTTGTTTTGTGCTTCACGTGTTTAGCTAAAATATATACACTGCTCAAAAAAATAAAGGGAACACTTAAACAACACAATGTAACTCCAAGTCAATCACACTTCTGTGAAATCAAACTGTCCACTTAGGAAGCAACACTGATTGACAATAAATTTCACATGCTGTTGTGCAAATGGAATAGACAAAAGGTGGAAATTATAGGCAATTAGCAAGACACCCCCCAAAACAGGAGTGATTCTGCAGGTGGTGACCACAGACCACTTCTCAGTTCCTATGCTTCCTGGCTGATGTTTTGGTCACTTTTGAATGCTGGCGGTGCACTCACTCTAGTGGTAGCATGAGACGGAGTCTACAACCCACACAAGTGGCTCAGGTAGTGCAGTTCATCCAGGACGGCACATCAATGCGAACTGTGGCAAAAAGGTTTGCTGTGTCTGTCAGCGTAGTGTCCAGAGCATGCAGGCGCTACCAGGAGACAGGCCAGTACATCAGGAGACGTGGAGGAGGCCGTAGGAGGGCAACAACCCAGCAGCAGGACCGGTACCTCCGCCTCAGTGCAAGGAGGTGCACTGCCAGAGCCCTGCAAAATGACCTCCAGCTGGCCACAAATGTGCATGACAGCTCACACTTTTGGCATTCTCTCAACCAGCTTCACCTGGAATGCTTTTCCAACAGTCTGGAAGGAGTTCCTACATATGCTGAGCACTTGTTGGCTGCTTTTCCTTTACTCTGTGGTCCAACTCATCCCAAACCATCTCGATTGGGTTGAGGTTGGGTAATTGCGGTGGCCAGGTCATCTGACGCAGCACTCCATCACTCTCCTTCTTGGTCAAATAGCCCTTACACAGCCTGGAGGTGTGTTGGGTCATTGTCCTGTTGAAAAACAAATGATAGTCCCACTAAGCGCAAAAGCGCAAACCAGATGAGATGGTGTAGGCCGTAGACAGGTGGCCACTGTTGTGCAAAGCTGTCATCGAGGCAAAGGGTGGCTACTTTGAAAAATCTCAAATATAAATTATATTTTGATTGGTTTAACACTTTTTTGGTTACTACATGATTCCATGTGTGTTAGTGTAGACATCCAAACTATGAACTATTATTCTACAATGTAGAAAATAGTAAAAATAAAGAAAAACCCTTGAATGTGTAGGTGTGTCCAAACTTTTGACTGGTACACACACATTTTATATATAAAATATTTTTGGGGGTATTAATATGTCACATATCAGTTTGCAAACAATGTATAAACGAACAATTATTGAGTTAATAAAGACATACAAACATGCTCTTGTTTTGCTTGCTTGAGTAAGCTCCAAAATGCAGGTGTTTAAGCCTAGTGCTTTCTGTGGTGGTGGGGCAGCCAGAGGAAAATACAGAGCTTAGGGGTTGGTAATATTCTCTAGTTACGCCGTGATTGGCTCAGTGTTCTGTCACTCATGGGGATACTACGTCGCCGCAAAATCTATGGGCAGAGCTCAAAAATGCAAGCCCCTTGGGTGCTGCCATAGAGTTACAATAGAAGTGCCCATCCAAGAAGGCTCATGGTCATTGGCCACAGATAAAATGACGTTATATCTATCATATCTTTGATTGAACTGATCATGTCAATGTCATACTTTCTAAATCTTAGCTAGCAAGCAGTCTTCATAATGAATCACGTCGACAATCTACTTGCAAATCCTTTTCAATCCTATGAAGATAAACTATAGATAAAACGTATCGGTGCTCATCGGCCATAAACATTACACAAGTTGTGTCTTGGAAGGAAGCAGTGGCTAACTGCAAGTGTTGCAAAGCAATCACCATCCTGCTATTCAGTGGAGTGGGTGTGTGATCCAAGTCAGGGTTTAAAGGTCTCTTTTCAAAGATAAACATTCAACACCATGGGCTAGAATAGGTTGAGTACATTGACCATGCTGTCAATCCAGCATGACTTCTGCCACGTTCAAAACAATTGGAAATCAGAGAGTAATGGACAAAGGGTAAACATTAACAAAGCCGGATTGCATCACAGCACTGTGGCGAGCGAGAGAGAGAGAGTTCTTACCAGTCCTGGCAGTGGGAAGCCAGGGTAAGAGGGAACACATTTTCCTTTTCCCCCTCATGGTCACTCAAAAGAAAAAGGTAGCAATGGAACACGTAAACGCACCAACAATTTACAGATTATGAACTAATCATGTATTACTGTACGATCACGACCATTACATACATCATTTGACACCATGTCAATTGAAAATGTTCAATATGACACAGTAGCTTTCAAAACTCAGTCAACAGAAGGTCAGGACTTTTCCAGACCAGAGAACAACTAAACAAATATATTCTAGGATTAAAGTGAGCAAGTAAAAACAACTGTTACAGCAAAGTGACAAATACATAAAGAAAAAAAAGCACTGTTAGATTCACCCGCCCCCCAATATAGAAAAGACTAGAAAAGTTTACATTATTCTAATTCGCTTTGTTAAGGCTTTGTTCAGTGATAGGCTAGCCCGGTTCCAGATTGGTTTGCTCTATGACAATAAGGGTTGGCAAGACCGCACAAACAGATCTGGGACCAGGCTAGTGATGGGCTTCGTCATCTCCTGTTATGTAAAAGATAAATACTCTCAAGGCACAACAAGAACATGTTGACATAATACAGCATGTTGACATAATACAGTGACTACACAAGGTGCTTACTATAAAAATATACTGTGTATACAGTGGCAAGAAAAGTATGTCAACCCTTTGGAATTACCTGGATTTCTGGATAAAATGTCAAATTTTATCTGATCTTCATCTAAGTCACAACAATAGACAGTCTGTTTAAACTAATAACACACAAATAATTATACGTTGTCATCTTTATTGAACACACAGTGTAAACATTCACAGTGCAGGGTGGAAAAGGTATGTGAACCCTTGGATTTAATAACTGATTGACCCTCCTTTGGCAGCAATAACCTCAACTGAACGTTTTCTGTAGTTGCGGATCAGACCTGCACAACGGTTAGGAGGAATTTTGGACCATTCCTCTTTACTCAACTGTTTCAGTTCAGCAATATTCTTGGGAGGTCTGGTGTGAACCACTCTCCTGAGGTCATGCCTCAGCATCTCAATTGGGTTGAGGTCAGGACTGACTGGGCCACTCCAGAAGGCGTATTTTCTTCATTGTCCTGTTGCATCACCCAACTTCTGTTGAGCTTCAATTGGCAGATAGCCTTACATTCTCCTGAAAAACAAAATCGTTTTTCCGTCAATGATAGCAAGCTGTCCAGGTCCTGAGGCAGCCCCAAACCATGATGCTCCCTCCACCACACTCTACAGTTGGGATGAGGTTTTGATGTTGGTGTGCTGTGCTTTTTTTTTCTCCACACCTAGTGTTGTGTGTTCCTTGCAAACAACTCAACTTTAGATGTATCTGTCCACAGAATATTTTGCCAGTAGCGTTGTGGAAAATCCAGGTGCACATTTGCAAACTTCAGACGTGCAGCAATGTTTTTTTTGGACAGCAGTGGCTTCTTCCGTGGTGTCCTCATGAACACCATTCTTGTTTAGTGTTTTACGTATCGTAGACTCGTCAACAGAGATGTTAACATGTTCCAGAGATTCCTGTAAGTCTTTAGCTGACACTAGGATTCTTCTTAACGTCATTGAGCGTTCTGCTCTGTGCTCCTGCAGTCATCTTTCCCTTACGGCCACTCCTAGGGAGAGTAGCAACAGTGCTGAATCTTCTCCATTTATACACAATTTATCTTACTGTGGACTGATGAACATCAAGGCTGAACAGGTGAACAGCAAACTCAAATTTTGTGAGTGTTTTTTATAGGGCTAGGCAGCTCTAACCAACATCTCCAATCTCATCTCATTGATTGGACTCCAGGTTAGCTGACTCCTGACTCCAATTAGCTTTTGGAGAAGTCATTAGCCTAAGAATTAACATACTTTTTACAACCTACACTCTGAATGTTTAAATTATGTGTTCAATATAGACAAGAAAAATAGCAGAAATGGTGTGTTATTAGTTTAAGCAGACTGTGTTTGTCTATTGTTGTGACTTAGATGAAGATCAAATTGAAATCCAGGTAATTCCAATGGGTTCAAATACTTTTCTTGCCACTGTACATGTATGTCAGATTAGACATAAGGTTTACATTGACAGATTAATTAATACACTTTCTCAGCAGTTGGTCCAGTACAGCCTTGGTTTGTGACCCCACATGAGAAATACCCAGTTTATACTCTCATAGGTGGAAAAGTGCAATGTGGGTAAGTCAATTTGTCTGCCTATAAAAGTGTGGATAGATTGATCGTGGATAGATTGATCGTGGATAGATTGATCGTGGATAGATTGATCGTGGATAGATTGATCGGCATTAAAAAGAATAGTTAGCAATATTGTTGATATTCAGAATCACACCCACTACACAGTATGCTTCCTTTTCGAACAACATAATACTACTTTGAAAGTGAATAAACTATCCCTTTAAGATAAATTCATGTCATTGTTTGAGTGCTGACAAGGACTCATATCACAATGTTTCTTGGCAGTAGTTAGACATACGTTGTTGTAAAAACAAAAAAAAAAGCATCATGGAACAAAACTAGCACAAGTGTAACAGAAGCATTGAGACATGATTAGACATACTGCTATCGTCAAGGACACAGGTGCTGTAGAGAAACATAATATTATAGAAACAAACTCGAGCAGGCTAAGGAAGGCAGTGTGTGTCGAGTCGAACAAGGCCACATTGATAACTTTGGTACCAACCCAGCGGGCAAAACTGGGCAAACATTTTTGGCTGTAATAACGTCAACCGATTTCAACCAGTTTTTCCCACTGGGAAGTGATTGTAAGTCTCCTACACAGTGACCTACCCAGTTCATTTGGACTTATCTCTGCAGTTAAGCAACCGTTTTACTTTCCTTGCAATGAAGACTGCTATGCAGACACAGGCCACCAGCGTGGCTCCATACTGCACCAGATAGACAGTGGCTGCTCCCTCTCCGTGTAGCTGTGTGTAGAGCGGCCTTCGGCCCAGGTAGTCCAGGTGAGAGGCCTGGATCTGACAGAGAGTACAGATAACCAGGAAGACGTGGAACAGCTGGTGGCCCTGCCCCAGGAAGTCACAGTGGCCTGGGAACAGACGCTCTGGGAAGGGGTTGGTGAAGAAGAACGCACTGGACAGGAAGAAGGCTACCTGGCTCCCATGGAAGGATATAGCCGCGTCGCCGACTATGCCACTGGCCGGGGCAGCGATGTCATCACTGTGCGACGTGGTCCAGAGGTACCGGAGGAGGCGGTGGAACACCGGACTAGTATCCCAGGCATAGGCCATAGCCGAGGGAATCACCTGCCCCACCTTCCGGACCCAGACCCGCAGGCTGTAGTTGCGATACTTCCCATAGCAGCAGCCCAGGCAGGACAAGCAGCAGAGGAAGGTGGCAGTGGGCATGAAGACTGGGGAGACCCACTGGTGGTAGTTTGGTTCCACAGCATAGTAGAAGTGAGCCACGGCGCTGCCGTACTGATACTGAGCCACTCCTACATAATCCAGGAAGAAGAAGCAGTAGTGGTAGAACTCTGATTTGGCAGCCAGGAGGTGGGCTACAGTGCTGCAGGCCATGTAGGCCAGGGAGGACAGCAGGAGAATGAGGAGGGGCCAGGCGTGGGCGTCATCGATGAAGTCCACCGTCTCAGCTAGCTGTAGGAACTTGACCAGGACCAGGAAAGACCCTAGCAGGTGGGTCCACACGTTGATGGTCTCGTTGTGACGCTGGAACAGCGACAGGCAGTAGTACCTGTATTGATCAAGAGACGGGACACCATTATGTTCGCTTCTTTAAGAGATGTCTTTACTATGATAAAACCGGATATGATGTACATAGCATTATGAGTATTGTAGTACATGTTACAGTACCTCCAGCCCTGGTGGAGCGGTCGGTAGCCGGCGTGGATGTAGCGCTCTCTGAAGAACCCGGGAACTTCGGTGTCCCGTAGCGTGCCTGGCATGGAGGGGGCGGCCTCTGTCAGCATCTGGGGCACCGCCCTTACCTGCTGGAGGTTGATGAACAGACGCCCAATCCGCTCCATGACGATCGTTGCCATGAGGGATGGTTTGACAGATGGACTGTTATTGTTGATGACTGGACAGCTTCAGGAGACTGGCAACTGAAAGAGGAGGGCAACACCATTAGAAAGACATTTAAACTAGGCCAGCTCTGAATGCTGACACTTAAAAGGCTTAAAAACAATAACTAAGAACAAAAATAGGTTCAAAATGACAATTTATTTGAAAACTGCAGTGCAAGTAAAACTATTGGCAGTAAAAACATCACCTTTGCTGGAGGACTCCCCAAACATAACTGACACACAGGTTAAAAAAGTTCCTTCAATTAGGTGCAATTATGAAAAAACGGAAACAATGAACAAGACAATAAGCATTTGGGGTGTGTGCAATTGGCAATCAGCGCAGGCTATGAAAACTTTGAATGTTGAATGAAATGGCAATGAAAATTATTATTTAAAAAAATAATCAACACATCACACTACTTGCTTCAGCAGTTCAATTACTTTAAAATGAGTCTCTAGTCCAAGTGAAGGTCCCTTCTTCACAGCCCCTCTGTAAAATGCTGCCACCTCAGTAGAGAGGACTACCCTGGTGAGTTCATGTTCAGTTTGGTTTAACCAGGCAAACAGAGGACACCCTTTATGCTGGCCCTACCTGGCTAGGACACCAAGGCCTGGGACAGGAGGCCAGAATACACCAGACATGTTTCGATTCCTGCAGCAGACCTGACAATTTATTAACAGTAGTTAGCCTTAATCTGCAGTTAATCTGCAGTTAACATTGGAGGGGGAGGAACAGGGAGAGGAACAGGGAGAGGAACAACATGAACTCTTCAACCTTGAAGATGAACAGAGGTCAGATATCTTCCTGAGCAGTGCCATGTATAAACTGAACTCGAACTGCTCCAGTAAATCATTCTGGATGAGAGCGTCTGATAAATGACTAGAACGTAAAATGTCATGGGAGCGTACCAACTAAACATGCAAATCTGTTTTTAATCAAGCAATCAAGTTTTAATTTCCTGAACTGGTGAAAGAATGTATTTTCAGAAGCATACAGCATATGTATGTCATCCAACCACAAAGCACTATCAGACATGTTTACACAGTAACTTTAACTTTTTTAGCAGATATTGGCCACATGCCCACATCTGATAAAACAGAGTTGCTTATGAACAGCAACTTAGTTGCAACACTTTCAAAAACGGGATTCTTAAAAAAAGATGACATGATAACAAGGCATATGCAGTCAAGTAATATAATTTAATCAACACCTATTTCCTATTTTCAACCCTGTCAAGTATTTGCCTATGGCTTATGCGACTGAGGGATTTACACTGTGGCACCCGTGGCCGGAAAATATTGTTGACACCCGTGGAGGCTCCTCCTCAGTGAATTTCATATAAATAAAAAGTGAAACATTAAAAAATGTATCATATTTAGATTAAACTATAATAAATATATTCACGTCACCAAATAATTTAATAAAAACACAGTTTTGCAAAGAAGTTCTACAGTAGCCTCAGCAGCACTCTGTAGGGTAGCACCATGGTGTAGCCGGAGGACAGTTAGCGTCTGTCCTCCTCTAGATACATTGACTTCAATACAAAACCTAGGAGGCTCATGGTTCTCACCCCCTTCCATAGACTTACACAGTAGTTATGACTTCCAGAGGACGTCCTCCAACCTATCAGAGCTCTTGCAGCATGAACTGGCATGTTGTTCACCCAATTAAAGAATCAGTGAATTAATCTAGTACTGAAAGCATAAGCTACAGCTAGCTAACTAGCACTGCAGAGCATACAATGTGGTGAGTAGTTGACTCAAAGAGAGAGAAAGAAAATATTGGAACAGTTTTTAATATTTTTTTAAATTAAATAATTAAGGAGAACCAAGAGAGAGAGAGAGATGTATTTTTTTTCACTTTAACTTAGCTAGCGAATGCAGCTGCTAGTTTAGCCCATTCAAACACCCAGCTCAAACAGAGAGGGATGCTATGTTAGCTAGCTGGCTATGGCGATCCAAAACGGGACCTCTTCCAAGTAAAGGTAAGCTTTTGGTTTTATAAATTTATTCCCACCGGGGCCAGCCGGTGTAACTGCAAAACTGCTTGCTGACTGTACACTCTACTGCATGATTTACTAATGCATTAGTTCTAGTAGCTAGGTTGATTAGCTAATATGGTGACAATGACTTAGGCTGTGTGTAGCAGTTATGAAATGAAGGTTTGGCTTGAAAAGGTTTTTTCACCTGTTTACAGACAGCTGATGTGTTGTGCACTGAAGTCCACAAGCAAAGGGAAAAGGTGAGAGGAGGAGAGCATGTAGATGAGAGAAGGAATAATGCAACAAACAAAATGCTCATGCTGTTTGTATGCGGCTGCTATGATAGTGAACTGCGTTTGCGTGTGATCAGGGATGTATTATTCATTCCGCCAATTCTGTTGAACAACGTTTATTAAAACCCGAGGGGTGCAGCAGTCTAAGGCTCTGCATCGCAGTGCTGGAGGCGTCACTACAGACCCGGGTTTGATCCTAGGTTGTGTCGTAGCTGTCCACGACCGGGAGAACCATGAGGCGGCGCACAATTGTCCCCGCGTTGTCTGGGTTAGGGAAGGGTTTGTCCGGCCGGGATGTCCTTGTCCCATCGCGCTCTAGCTACTGCCGGCCGCATGCACGCTGACTTCGGTCGCCAGTGGTGTTTCCTCCAACACATTGGTGCGGCTGGCTTCCGGGTTAAGCAAGCAGTGGGTCAAGAAGCAGTGCGGCTTGGCAGGTTCGTGTTTCTCAGGACGCATGGCACTCGACCTTTGCCTTAGCCGAGTCAGGAATTGCAGAAATGGGACAAGACTGTAACTACCAATTGGATATCACGAAATTGGGAAAAAGAGGTAAAAGTTTTTTTTAAACTAATTCAAGAATTTGTCCAAAATAAATTATTGTTTGCAACTGTTGGACTAATGATTACATCCTATATCAGCTAGATGCAGGCAAGAGTGTGCAAGGCGGTATTGAATGTAATCACTCTTTGTCCCCTTGATTACTCAAATTTGTCTCTTGACCTGTGCACCTGTTGTAAACTTTCATTCATAGTCTAGGTTGTAGCAACCTCATGATGGGTATAGGAAAAATGTTAATATCATGTAGTAGCCTAAACATATTGATATTACATTGAGCTGGGTCAATGGAATATTAATGAAAGTCATCCAATATGCTGTAATAGAAACAAGGCAATGCTCATAAAAAGAACGATCATCCTCCCTCATCTTAAACGTCACTGACAGCAACTGGTTGATACCCAATAATAACTAATTCAAGACCTCACATAAACCTACAGTATACATCTCTCCCTTCAGCATCGCCCATATTTTAGTATGTGACAAAAGGAGAGGCAGGCAGACCAATCAGTGAGAAATATCCTTTCTGACTGCTCTCTTCCACAAATCAGAAAAACACATTTCACCCCATCAAATACTATAACTTAAAATGTTGACCAATGTTCCCTCTAAGCTGCAGTAGCCCCGAGACTGCAGCGCGAAGCGCAGAATAAATATCTGCCCACGGAGAGAAGAATTTCACTGACCTTTCTATAGTTTCCCTGTTAAATCACACAATAAACGTTTCCCTTTACTGTGGCAATAGTGATCGAATCATAGCAATATTAGCCATTTCAATGCAGCATACCGAAACAAGCAAGATATTTTGTTGTAGGCATAGGAGTAGGATTCTATTGTGCACAACTCAGCCCATACTCTACACAGACAGGTGCGGCATAGCCAATCAGAGCTGCAGTAGGCCTTAATGCAAATAGACCATTGCTATATGGATCTGTGCCATTTACTTTGAACTGGACTGTGTTTACAGCTGTGGCCATGAGTAGATGCACTTGTTTTGAGATCAAAGCAAGAGCTGCATGTAGCCACATTTTGTTCATATCCTGTGCTAGTTAGTGAGTTATTAGCTCAGTTATAGAAAATGTGTAGTCAGCAATAGGGGAGTGATTACTTCTTACAAGAGCACAAAACGTGTACATATCTAGACATCTTTGAAAAGCGAGTCAGGTAAAGAGTTTTTCGGGTCTTAAAGGGACAGTGTTGTATTTTGAGATAGGCTTTAATAAACTAAGTAGCCAATAGGTAGAGCGTAGCATAATTTGTCTGATTCTCTCTAATAATGGTATGGGAATTATAATGCATTTTATTTTGTAAAGTGGTTTCTTGCATCAAACACCACAACAGTCACCTCCTTGTCTGAAGTAGTGGATAAAGTGGATAAACCAGTATAATGTCAAGCCCTGCATGTTTTTTCAT
Source organism: Salvelinus fontinalis (assembly GCF_029448725.1). Lineage (NCBI taxonomy): Eukaryota > Metazoa > Chordata > Actinopteri > Salmoniformes > Salmonidae > Salvelinus > Salvelinus fontinalis. The sequence continues at coordinate 30,614,003 of NC_074696.1, read as the reverse complement.
AAGTCTCATGGAATGTAGGCCTACGTTGAACACCACACATTAGCTGCTACTGTAGGCTGAATGATATAACAGCTATTTCCCTTTTAAAATGTTAAGGGATGCATTTTCTCCATTGTTTGACAGTAGGCCACTACATCGTGATCAAATAACAACAGAAGACTACTTGGCCACTGTTAAAACTGTAACTTGAAGCAGGTACGCCCAGTGTTCACAGTAAACGCGTGCTGGAAGCCGCACAGAATTTTCACAACGTTCAAGTTTGCGCTCAGCTGACCTGAAATTTGCTCAGTGTCAAAAAATTGAGGGACCGTTGACATACATTCAGTTTCATTTGGTATAGGCTACACTAAAATAAGTTATGCTCTTTCTTGCGTACACTGTTTAACCTGAGAAGTAAAAAGTTAGAAATTATTGCGCAAGACAAGAGGGAGGAAATACCAATGCATGTGGTTCTTCTTCCTCTTCAAGGCTGCTACTGTAGACCTACTTTATTAGACTACACCAGACGGCTCCTGGAGACGCAGCGCAGCAGGACAGTCGGCAGGTTATTTCACCTTCAAGATGTGATGATCGTCCGACTGTCTCAGTCCCTGTGCCCCTCCGACAGTCATCGGTCGGTCACGCCTCCCGGACCGGTGTCAGCCTTGTCAACCACTCATATACTGGAATGCAACAAATGCGTGTCCAATATGAACAGGAGGTGTCCAATGGCAAGTAAGTAGGCGGTGGTTACCAGCAGAGGACAGAGAGAAGAAATATGGTATTTATCTTGGCTACGGGAAACTTTGGGTTGGACGTCTGATTGACTGCGAACTGTCCCTCATGCATTTCAGAAGAGTTACCATGTAACTGTTTCTAGTCAAGTTTAGATTTCTCTCTGTTGTTTCACATGCCGATGAAATTGTTTCAATAGGTTAACACAGTAGAAGCCTATAACCTGTTGGTTTCGAGAGAAGAATACCGAGGCACAAAATACTGAAATTACTTTCTGAAAACCACACCCTCTTAAGCCGGAAAAAGAGAAAATGAGAACTCCAGTTTAAATACATCAAAACGAAGTAGCCTAGATTTTAGCCCGCTGTATATCGTCTACGTGGAGTCTAAATGTAAAATGTAATTTAAGTCCCAATGGTATAAAACACCGCAAAAACAACAAAAACTCCAGAACATGGGCTTATCAGGGACATTCTTTCACATGGATGTGTCCAGAATGTGGTATCATGGAACGAAAACTTTCCTGCCTGTGTGTTTAACCTGTTTCAAACAAGGAGAAGCTGTGTCAATAGCATAGCACTGACAGCATTATTCAAATGTTTGAGGGGTTATATGTCTATGGGTCTTGGTGCCTTTCATTTCAAATATTTAATATTCTGTATTATCAGCAAAAGCATTTGATGTGGGCTACACAATCAGGTTTTTAAAAACCTATCCTATTTGTGTCTGCAGTTCGGTCACTCAGTATTGCCTGCATATTAAACCTGATTGGAAACCATACCACGGATGTTTGCCAGAGCATATACTTACAAAACAAACTAAGAATGAACTGCTTCAGATAATCAACAAAGGTCTGCTTTATAGCCTGGAAGCTCCCTTCAAATGGTGCAGACAATTATGGAATATGTTGGCAGTGCCTCATTGGCAGTGCCCTACTCATGGGGTTGTTCCCCAAAAGATGTGGGGGGGGGGGGGGACATTTTCCTCTGCTGCTGAAAGACCCACTTTAGCTATTTGTGAACTATAACAAAAGATAAAGGGGGTGTTCTTGGCAGCTCCAAGCTAGTTCTTAGAATTTGGTTGAGTGTTACCTTTTCCCTAGGGTTCTCTGGGTGTACTACATTATATATACAAAAGTATGTAGACACCCCTTCAAATTAGTGGATTTGGCTATTTCAGCCACACCCGTTGCTGACAGGTGTATAAAATCGAGCACACAACAATACAATCTCCAAAGACCAACATTGGCAGTAGAATAGCCTTACTGAAGAGCTCAGTGACTTTCAACATGGCACTGTCATAGGATGCCACCTTTTCAACAAGTCAGTTTGTCAAATTTCTGCCCTGCTAGAGTTGCCCTGGTCAACTGTAAGTGCTGTTATTGTGAAGTGGAAACGTGTATGAGGAGGAACAGCTCAGCTGGGAAGTGGTAGGCCACACAAGTTCATAGAACGGGACGGGCGAGTAAAAATTGTCTGTCCTCTGTTGCAACACTCACCGAGTACTGAGTTCCAAACAGCATCTGGAAGCAGCATCAGCACAATAACTGTTCATAGGGAGATTTATGAAATGGGTTTCCATGGACGAGCATCCGCACACAAGCCTAACATCACCATGCGCAATGCCAAGTGTCGGCTGGAGTGGTGTAAAGCTCGCCGCCTTCGATTCTGGAGCAGTGGAAACATGTTCTCTGGAGTGATGAATCACGCTTCCTAACCCTACAGCATGAAGTGACATTCTAGATGATTCCGTGCTTCCAACATTGTGGCAACAGTTTGGGGAAGGCCCTTTGCAGTTTCAGCATGACAATGCCACCATGCACAAAGCGAGGTCCATACAGAAATTGTTTGTTGAGATCGGTGTGGAAGAACTTGACTGGCCTGACCTGACCTGGCCATCAAACACCTTTGGGACGAATTGGAACACTGACTGCGAGCCAGGCCTAATTGCCCAACATCAGTGCCTGACCTCACTAATCCTTGTGGCTGAAAGGAAGCAAGTCCCAGCAGCAATGTTCCAACATCTAGTGGAAAGCCTTCCCAGAAGAGTGGAGGCTGTTATAGCAGCAGTGTTCCAACATCTAGTGGAAAGCCTTCCCAGAAGAGTGAAGGCTGTTATAGCAGCAAAGGGAGACCAACTCCATATTAATGCCTGTGATTTTGGAATGAGATGAGCAGGTGTCCACATACTTTTGGTCATGTAGTGTATTTTTCTTCATGGTATAGAGAATACACCGAAGTATCCCTTGAGGGATTTAGTAGTAAAAACATAGGTGTGTGAAGCCTAAATTCTGTGGGTAAGTAGGTAGGTATACCCAAAACACTAATCTAGCACAACAGGTGGGTTAACCACAAATGCAAAATACAGTTAAAGGGATAGTAAACGCAAATGACAAAATGACAGTGGTTTTCTTACCCTGTAAGCAGTCTATGGACAAGGTAAACTGAGTTTACTTGAATGACCCTCCATTACTGATCCTCTGCTTTCAAGGTATGTGTTAATGGTCAGCTGTCAGCAACCTAGAAAACAAATAAGTGTAGGTTACTGTCGCCATTAGCCAGCATTCAAGCTTTTCTTGTTCAGATAATTGCTTGGGGCTTTTTCAGTTGTTTTTCTGCCTTGTATTTAAGAATTATGTTAAAATATCTGAAACACCTAAAGAATCATCTGGTCAGACACAAAAGTTAGGCTCCCGTACGGATTCTAAGGTTACATAACTTTTAGGGCTGGTTTCACAGATTCAGATTTTCCATTGAGATTTTTTTTTGTTTTTGTCCAGGAGTTGGCTTAATCTGGGTGTGGAAAACCCTTCCTCAGAAAAGCTATTTTGTGCCAAACTATTTGAACATTAGAAATCATTTAAAATGTATCCACTGTGTGGCACTGTTTCATTTCACATTGATGTACGCTGAGTACACCAAACATTAGGAACACCCTCCTGATATTGAGTTGCAAACCCCCCCCCCCACACACACACACACATTTTGCCCTCCGAACAGCCTCAATTTGTTGTGTCATGGACGCTTCAAAGGGTCGAAAGTGTTCCACAGGGATGCTGGCCCATGTTGACTCCAACTGCTTCAAACAGTTGTGTCAATTTGGCTGGATGTCCTGTGGTTGGGGGACCATTGATTTGATTTAATTCTTGTTGCACACAGGAAACTGTTGAGTGTGAAAAACCCAGCAGTGTTGCTGTTCTTGACACAAACCGGTGCGCCTGGCACCTACTACCATACCCTGTTCAATGGCACTTAAATATTTTGTCTTGGACTTTCACACTATGAATTGTACACATACACAAACTGTCTCAATTGTCTCAAGGCTTGAATATCCTTCTTTAACCTTTCGCCTCCCCTTCATCTACATTGAAGTGGATTTAACAAGTGACTTCAATAAGGGATTATAACTTTCACTTGGTCAGTTTATGTCATGGGAAAAAGCAGGTGTTCTTAATGTTTTGTATACTCAGTGAAGGTTACATGCAGAAATGTAGAGAAAGCAGAGCCCACATATTTGTATCTCTTCATTCTCTTGGTTGTGAGATAAGATGGAGCTTTGACTCTATATCATTTTATATACATGTACGATCCAGATGTTTAGAATGTACTCAACTTTTATTGAGCATAAATATCACCAGCATCTTCTGTAGGGTTGTGCTTTGCTCTCGTGAGTTGTGAAATAGAGCAGCTTGTGAAATTATCAGATCTATCTAATCCATTTATTAGGTCCCTTTGTTTAATGGCCCTTTTTTATTTATGTATATATATGTTTTCACATTTTTAATTTCTTATTTTTTTCATATATTGGCCTCTTATTTCTTATATTTGAAAATCATGTCAACGATTTATTTCTGATGGTAATCAATCAATAACAACAGTGTCAGCTAATATGTTAGAATGAGGGTAATGGCCATCCATTGTGCATCTACTTCTCAGATGGGAATACTCTATACCTTAACATACACTTCCAAGGCAATCTTGCTGTGTCCCCTTGCAATATATTGCTCTATATATTAATCTTCCTGAAATGACCATCCGTGCAAACACATTTATAACAAAACTTTTGGGACCTTATCAATCAATATTCCTCATTGATGATGTTGAAAACCAATGAGCCGGTCTGTATAGACAGCATCATCACAAAACATCTGTCATCTGTTGTACAACCTAAACAATATGACCCCTTTAAATTGCAGCATGAACACAAACAGATCGCTAAAGGAAATTAACATTTTCATAGACCCAACCGTGAGGATACTGTGGTCTCTAAGGATTGCTTTGTACTGCCTAATTTTTCCTATTTCACGTTGTGATATATATGAGTGGTGGTTTCATTGTGAAGCCTATAGGTGTCAGGCAGGTAACCTCGTCTCCAGGTTAATTGTCAACAAGTGCTGGCTGGTGGACAAAACTAGAGGTTGGGTAACAGGGGTTTGGTGTCTGATACCTACAGTACACGGATTGATACACTGTGATTCACAAAAACCTCAATCACTGTCTTATAAAGGTTAAAAGCTCCAACACATAATCGATGTCTCAATTGAGACAAAGACAGCAAATCCATTGATGAGTGGGTTTATTTATGGATGTTGAATGAGATTTGGTTGCAGGGTTTCACATTGCAGAATGTTAGCTATTAGCTTAAAACACATCCCTCAGTCTTCTTTTTATTTCTCTCTTTCTCTTCAGTGTATTACAGTTTTTTCTTTGTATTGCTTTGGTACTCTTTTCACAAGTATGTGGTACATTATCGCAACTCTTAGTACAACACTCAAAACTGGTCACACTTGCAACGCAGCCAGTCTTTCATTCAAAACCTGTCATTGTGCATTAATTTGGATTGTAACATCTCTCACCACACAACCATTGATTAAAAATAATTTTATTGGGAAATGTAATGAGAACATTAGTTTAATCACCAAAACAACATACTGATATGTTTTCAATTTATTAATTTAAACTACCAGTTAATCCAAAAGCAAACAATGCAAGACTCGTGTTTCAAATCGCCTTTAGGAGTGCTGAAAGTAATATGCTACAGTACTGTAAATTACAGTACATTACAGTATTCACTTTATGCTATACACTTTACCAAACAAAATTGACAGAAAATCTATAATTTCCATAAATCAAATCAAATCAAATTTTATTTGTCACATACACATGGTTAGCAGATTTTAATGCGAGTGTAGCGAAATGCTTGTGCTTCTAGTTCCGACAATGCAGTAATAACCAACGAAGTAATCTAACCTAACAATTCCACAACTACTACCTTATACACACAAGTGTAAAGGGATAAAGAATATGTACATAAAGATATGAATGAGTGATGGTACAGAACGGCATAGGCAAGATGCAGTAGATGGTATAGTGTACAGTCTATACATATGAGATGAGTAATGTAGGGTATGTAAACATAAAGTGGCATAGTTTAAAGTGGCTAGTGATACATGTATTACATAAAGATGGCAAGATGCAGTAGATGGTATAGTGTACAGTATATACATATGAGATGAGTAATGTAGGGTATGTAAACATTATATTAAGTGGCATTGTTTAAAGTGGCTAGTGATACATTTTTACATAATTTCCATCAATTCCCATTATTAAAGTGGCTGGAGTTGAGTCAGTATGTTGGCAGCGGCCACTAAATGTTAGTGGTGGCTGTTTAACAGTCTGATGGCCTTGAGATAGAAGCTGTTTTTCAGTCTCTCGGTCCCTGCTTTGATGCACCTGTACTGACCTCGCCTTCTGGATGATAGCGGGGTGAACAGGCAGTGGCTCGGGTGGTTGTTGTCCTTGATGATCTTTATGGCCTTCCTGTGACATCGGGTGGTGTAAGTGTCCTGGAGGGCAGGTAGTTTGCCCCCGGTGATGCGTTGTGCAGACCTCACTACCCTCTGGAGAGCCTTACGGTTGTGGGCGGAGCAGTTGCCGTACCAGGCGGTGATACAGCCCGACAGGATGCTCTCGATTGTGCATCTGTAGAAGTTTGTGAGTGCTTTTGGTGACAAGCCGAATTTCTTCAGCCTCCTGAGGTTGAAGAGGCGCTGCTTGCTCAAATGAGACTGACGGCAGGAATAACATCGTCATCATTATCTGAAAAAAACTAGTGGGTGGTATTCCTTTCCGAACTATTTTACTACTGAAGAACTAATACTTCGAAATTAGGGTCGGGGACAATTCGAATTGAAGGCAGTCAATTCAGGAAGTGATTTGAATTTAAATCAAAAAGGAAAAACGTTTTGAAATAAATACACTGAACAAAAATATAAAATGTAAAGTGTTGGTCCCATGTTTCATGAGCTGAAATCAAAGATCCCAGAAATGTTCCATATGCACAAAAAGCTTATTTCTCTCAAATTTTGTTTTGAGTATTTCAGTTTTGCCAAGATAATCCATCAACCTGACAAGTGTGGCATATCAAGAAGCTGATTAAACAGCATGATCGTTACACAGGTGCACGTTGTTCTGGGGAAAATAAAAGGCCACTCTAAAATGTGCAGTTTAGTCACACAACACAATGCCACAGATGTCTCAAGTTTTGAGGTAGCGGTCAATTGGCATGCTGACTGCAGGAATATCCACCAGAGCTGTTGCCAGAGAATTGAATGTTCATTTCCCTACCATAAGCCACCTCCAATGTCGTTTTAGAGAATTTAGCACTACGTCCAACCAGCCTCACATCCGCAGACCACGTGTAACCACGCCAACCTAGGACCTCCACATCCAGCTTCTTCACCTGCATGATTGTCTGAGACCAGCCACCCGGATAGGTGATGAAGCTGTGGGTTTGCACAACCAAAGAATTTCTGCACAAACAGTCAGGAACCATCTTAGGGAAGCTAATCTGTGTGCTTGTCGTCCTCACCAGGGTCTTGACCTGACTGCAGTTTGGCGTCGTAATCGACTTCAATGGGCAAATGCTCACCTTCAATGGCCACTGGCATGCTGGAGAAGTGCAATCTTTATGGATGTATCCCAGTTTCAACTGCACTGGGCAGATGGCAGTATGGCCTTGTGTGACTGAGTGGTTTGCTGGTGTCAACCTTGTGAACAGAGTGCCCAATGGTGGCGGTGGGATTATGGTATGTGCAGGCTACAGTGACGGATCTAGCTTGTATGGCTCCCTGGGTGACCCCCCCCCCCCTCCCCTTCAGGCCCCCCCCCCCCCCCCCCCCCCCCCCCACACCCACCACCAAAAAAGCACCATTCTGCACTAACTGTAATTTTTATTCAGACATTTGGAACAACACCAAATAAATAATCCTAACATTTAAAACCATATAAATATAAAAATATATACTAAAGTAAGACTCAGAAATATCAAAAAGAAGTAACAAAGACAAATAGAAACAAATTTGTGTTGATTTGGCACTCGGGCATCAATACATTACCCATCCACCAACACTGTCAACCAAGAATCAAGACTAAACCAATTCACCTTGGTGGTGTGCAGACTGGTTTTATTGTTTTCTTAACGATTTCGCACAAACCAGAAAAACATGCAACAATATGTCTGTGAAACTATATATTCACAGTATTATGAATGAATTATGGTTTATTTGGTAGCATTTCGTAGTGTGACTGATTTTACTAATTGCATTAGTACTGTACAAAGTTAGAGGTGCGCTATTTGATAGATTCCCCCGCTCCCCCTACCTCGGGCTTCCACTGGGGAGACCTGAGGTCAACCTACCCCCACCCTCCTCCCCATCTTGTACTTCTGAGTGGGAGACCTTCCCAGGCAGTAGCCTGCCTAGCTCACAAACTAGAATCAGGGCGCCCACTCCGACAAGGTTAATTGACCCACAGTCCCACACGGTGACATGATATCATTGACGTGACGTGCAAATGAGCGATAGAAAACCAATCGCGTAAATGTCACCATTTTGAATTTGTTTGTGCGGGCGCCCCGTGCTGCCCCCGGCAAGATGCCGCCCCGGGCGGCTGCCCATGTCGCCCATACCTAAATCTGCCACTGGGCAGGCATAAGCTATGTACAATAAACACGATTGCATTTTATCATTGGGAATTTGAATGCATAGAGGTACCATGACGAGGCCACAATCAACAACCTGATCAACTCTATCCAAAGATGATGTGTCACGCTGCATGAGGCAAATGGTGGTCACACTAGAAACTGACTGGTTTTCTGATCCACGCCCCTACTTTTTTTTTTAAAGGTGTCTGTGACCAACAGATGCATATCTGTATTTCCAGTCATGCGAAATCCATAGATTAGGGCCTAATGAATTTATTTAAATTGACTGATTTACATATATATGAACTGTAACTCAGTAAAATCTTTGAAATTGTTGCATGTTGTATTTATATTTTTGTTTACTTTGGGCACGTCAGTCAGACTGGAAGTGGAGAAAAATAGACCCTAACCTGAAGAAGTTATATGAAATGTAACACAGTAAAATCTTTGAAATTGTTGCATGTTGCATTTGATATTTTTGTTCAATGTAAATTAAACAAATTCAATGAATGAAAATAAAATATTACATTTAGCACACATTAATTTGCATCAAGCCTGCCTGGAGCATTTGGCCAAAAATTCTCATCCACATTCGGTATTTTTATTAGGATCCCCATTAGCTGCTGCACAGTCACAGTGGATGTCCTCATTGTTCATGCACCACAGGAAAAACCTTTTGGCATGGCAAATCCAAGCCTGATATTGGTCTGCATTGATGTCGTCCCATGCTTCATCTATGGCTAGAAGCAAGGTGGCACGCTCATGGGGATGGCGATCGTACACCTTCAACCACCATGCAGAAAAATGATCCTCAATAGGTTTGAGGAATGGAGAGTATGGGGCAGGTATAGGGTCACAGATCGGGGATTGGTCCAAAACCATGCCTGAACCACCTCTGTATGGTGGAACCTGACATTGTCCCACACAATGACATAGGTGACCCCTTAACCTTGACAGGTCTGTTTAATTGAGAAACAATGAGGTGTGCAGCGTTGTAGGATCCAAGAAATGGCCCACATCCTACCATATCATCTTCAGATATAGCTGCGCACATGGAGATGTTTCCTCCATGTTGTCCAGGCACTTGGAGGGTCACCCGTTGGCCGATGAGGTTCTGCCCACAGCGCCAAGTTTTTGCCAGGTTGAAGTCCACTTCATCAACAAAGACATACTTGTGATGGTTCACAGCAGCATCAAGCACCATCACCCTCTAAAAATATATTTTGGTTAGTGATTTTTAAAGTATAGTTCCAATACGATATTGTGAAGTAGCATCTGGATCAAATATAAACAGTTATACAGTATATAGTGCTGTACCTGAACATACTCACCTCGCTGTTGTTTCACCCGGTTGTCTTTTCTCTCAAAAGGCACCAAGTAAATGTGTTTCATAGATACGTTGTGCTTCTTCAAAAGGCGGGCGATTGTTGGTAGGATGATGGATGCTACGTTGGCAAAGGTGTCATTGTTATCCTCAAAGCCCTGCTTTATTTCGAACAGCCGTAATAAATTCCATCACCTTTTCCACCACACACACTCCTGCTGGTCGGTCAGCACACTGCCACGGCCATCACCATGTGGTCTTCTGTCAATCCTGAGGGTAGAACAGAGTATACTGTCAATAGATCATACTATAACATGTTTTGTGACTTTACATGCATTACAATATGTAATTTGCTGTAAATGTAATAGTAAAGCATAGTGCATATCCTGCAGACTTAAAACATTTTTTTTTTTTTACTTTTTACACATTTTTTCCACAATTTCATGATATGCAATTGGTAGTTACAGTCTTGTCCCATCGCTGCAACTCCCATACGGACTCGGGAGAGGCGAAGGTCGAGAGCCATGCATCCTCCGAAACATGACCCTGCCAAGCCACACTGCTTCTTGACACACTGCTCGCTTAACCCGGAAGCCAGCTGCTCCAATGTGTTGGATGAAACACCTAAAGTCAGCTTACAGGTGCCCGGTCCACTCTTGTCCACAAGCTCTTTCATTTCTTCCTCTCCCTTGCTGTCTATCCTGCTCCATGTTGAAATAAATTGCAAGTGTTCACACACACCCTTTTATATGGTGACCAATTGTGGTGAACACTATGTGAAATCAATTAGCAGTAACAAGTAGTCATTATGTATGGTTATCATGTGTCCTACATGTACTTTAGATATTTATACTTTGCAAACACACATTTTATTTATGTATTATGTAGTTCAAAATCCATATATAGTAGACAAACCAGTTTAAAATCTATAGGTTTACCAAATGGTTTAAGTGAATTAAGCACAGTTGGATTAACTGATGGTCAAATGTATTTAAACAAATGAGAAGAGAATCATATGAAAAGTATTGTGAGCATTGCATTGTGAAAGACAATTACTTCACATGGAAGGTATTTCTAGATGAAACACTGATCAGGTTTGGTGAAAAAGTTACATTGTAATTTTATTTGTTGTACTTAGTCAATTGAAAATGTGCTTAACGTTTTGAAAAACAGACTTTTTTGATGATCTGTTTTGAGTTTTGTACTAAGAGTTGTGAAATTGTACCACCAACTTGTGAAAATAGTACCAAAGCGATTAAAAAAACCTGTAATAGACCCTCACCTAACCTTTCATGTTTCCCCAACCAGCTAAACAGGGCTCATCTGGAAAATAGACCTTGGTCTCAGCATTGACTTCTTGTCAAAATAATGGTGAAATAAAAAAATAAAAGGTAATCACAAATATGAGTGTTGGGAGGATGAGAAGTTCACATATTGACATTTAGTATTTCAAACCTTTTGACTTGAAAAGGAACCTCAAGCTGCCATGAAGTTCCAGCAAGCGCTATTCTCCACATCCTGTGGCCTAATTGGAGAGGATGGTTGGGGGCCAGTGTTCGCTGGATATTGAGGTGGCATTTCAATGGAGAATTCCCCTGGTTCCACTATGACCAGCCCGCCGTTCCTTCCTCCTTCCTTCATTTATCAACGTCTGCCTGCTTTTGCTGAGTAGTTTGTTTTTGCCCTTCGCACAATATATCACCTGTCATGTTTAATAGGATGCTGCATGGGGTACACTGAACCCAGCCACATCCCATGGGTTCCTCTCTGCTTCCAGTTTCAGTATTGCATCGCCATAGATATATAACTTCTTTAATAGCTGTGTCTTCCTCTGCTTCTGCCTGCAACCTGCACCCCCCCCCCTCCCCCCTCTGAGTACTTATCCTCTCTGTGCTGGCTTGAACATAAGCCAAAACTGTCTATTTATGTAATGTAATACAAATATAAAGCAAAGTCCCATAAACCACCTGAAATCCACGATTTAGCAGAACTTTAGGGGGAATGTTAGTCAGTGCATCTATACGGAACAAAAATATATACGCAACATGTAAAGTGTTGGTCCCATGTTTCATGAGCTGAACTAAAAGATCCCAGAAATGTTCCATACGCCCAAAAAGCTTATTTCTTGCTGTCTCTGCCTGGCCGGTTCCCCTCTCTCCATTGGGATTTTCCGACTCTAACCCTATTACAGGGGCTGAGTCTCTGGCTTACTGGTGCTCTTTCATGCCGTCCCTAGGAGGGGTGCGTCACTTGAATGGGTTGAGTCACTGACGTGATCTTCCTGTCTGGGTTGGCGGCCCCCCTTGGTTTGTGCCATGGCGGAGATCTTTGTGGGCTATACTCGGCCTTGTCTCAGGATGGTAAGTTGGTGGTTGAAGATTTCCCTCTAGTGGTGTGGGGGCTGTGCTTTGGCAAAGTGGGTGGGGTTATATCCTTCCTGTTTGGCCCTGTCCCTGGTATCATCGGATGGGGCCACAGTGTCTCCTGACCCCTCCTGTCTCAGCCTCCAGTATTTATGCTGCAGTAGTTAATGTGTCAGGGGGTTAGGGTCAGTTTGTTATATCTGGAGGACTTCTCCTGTCTTATCCGGTGTCCTGTGTGAATTTAATAATGCTCTCTCTAATTCTCTCCTTCTCTCTTTCTTTCTCTCTCTCGGAGGACCTGAGCCCTAGGACCATGCGTCAGGACTACCTGGCATGATGACTCCTTGCTGTCCCCAGTCCACCTGGCCGTGCTGCTGCTCTAGTTTCAACTGTTCTGCCTATGGAACCCTGACCTGTTCACCGGACGTGCTAAAAAAGCCAACTGACATTTACTCCTGAGGTGCTGACTTGCTGCACCCTCGATAACTACTGTGATTATTATTATTTGACCATGCTGGTCATTTATGAACATTTGTTATCTGTTATAATCTCCACCCGGAACAGCCAGAAGAGGACTGGCCACCCCTCATAGCCTGGTTCCTCTCTAGGTTTCTTCCTAGGTTTTGGCCTTTCCAGGGAGTTTTTCCTAGCCACCGTGCTTCTACACCTGCATTGCTTGCTGTTTGGGGTTTTAGGCTGGGTTTCTGTACAGCACTTTGAGATATCAGCTGATGTACGAAGGGCTATATAAGTAATTTTGATTTGATTTGATTTCTCTCAAATGTTGTTTACATTTAACTAGGCAAGTCAGTTAAGAACAAATTATTATTTACAATAATGGCAATGCAATGCAAATAGTCTGGGTAGCCATTTGATTAGCTGTTCAGGAGTCTTAAGGCTTGGGGGGTAGAAGCTGTTTAGAAGCCTCTTGGAGCTATACTTAGCGCTTCGGAACCGCTTGCCGTGCGAGAGCAGAGAGAACAGTCTATGACTAGGGTGGCTGTAGTCTTTGACAATTCTTAGAGCCTTCCTCTGACACCGCTTGTTATAGAGGTCCTGGATGGCAGGAAACATGGCCCCGGTGATGTACTGGGCCGTACACACTACCCTCTGTAGTGCCTTGCGGTCGGAGGCCGAGCAGTTGCCATACCAGGCAGTGATGCAACCCGCCAGGATGCTCTCGATGGTGCAGCTGTAAAACCTTTTGAGGATCTGAGGACCCATACCAAATCTTTTCAGTATCCTTTGGGGGAATATGTTTTGTTGTGTCCTCTTCACAACTGTCTTGGTGTGCTTGGACCATGTTAGTTTGTTGGTGATGTGGACACCAAAGAACTTGAACCACTGTTGTGTAATCAGCAAACTTAATGATGGTGTTGGAGTCGTGCCTTGCTGTGCAGTCATGAGTGAACAGGGAATACAGGAGGGGACTGAGCACGCACCCCTGAGGGGCACCCGTGTTGAGGATCAGCGTGGTGGATGTGTTGTTGCCTACCCTTACAACCTGGGGGCGGCCCGTCAGGAAGTCCAGGATCCAGTTGCAGAGGGAGGTGTTTAGTCCCGGGGTCCTTAGTTTAGTGATGAGCTTTGAGGGCACTATGGTGTTGAACGCTGAGCTGTAGTCAATGAATAGCATTCTCACATAGGTGTTCCTTTTGTCCAGGTGGGAAAGTGCAGTGTGGAGTGTAATAGAGATTGCATCATCTGTGGGTCTGCTGGTGTGGTATGCAAATTGGAGTGGGTCAAGGGTTTCTGGGATAATGATGTTGATGTGAGCCATGACCAGCCTTTCAAAGCATTTCATGGCTACAGACGTGAGTGCTACGGGTCGTGTATGGTGTATGTGTATGGTGACGTGTGGGCGAGTGCTTTGCTGATGTCAACGTTGTGAACAGAGTGCCCCATGGTGGGAGTGGGGTTAAGCTATGGACATTGAATAAAATTGCATTTTATCGATGGCAATTGGAATGCACAGAGATACCATGACGAGGCCACAATCAACAACCTAATCAACTTTATGCGAAGGAGATTTTGACTGGTTTTCTGATCCACACCCCTACCTTTTTTTTAAAGGTATCTGTGACCAACAGATGCATATTAGTATTCCCAGTCATGTGAAATCCATAGATTAGGGCCTAATGAATGTATTGATTGATTTCCTTATATGAACTGTAACTCAGTAAAATCTCAGTAAAATTATATTTTTGTTCAGTATAATTGCAAATAGAAATATGGGTTTAGAGACTGAGAACAGCATTCACAGTCCTGGCTGTCTGATTGTGAAATGCTTATGTTGTTCCCTTTCCCCTCTGTATAGGCCTATTGGCTTCTTTCCCCTCTGTATAGGCCTATTGGCTTCTTATAAGTGAAGTGACTCTTCACTTTTTCTGTATGTTTGTGATTATATTGTTTGCGATTGAGAATTTTATATTGTTGATTTTTCGTTGAGATAATATGACATTTGAAACACGACAGGTGGTAGCAATTTTCTACAATGTGGTTTTAATCTGTCTTCACATATTGTTCACATAGCCTTGAAAAATTTTATCTTGTTTATTTTTTATATCTTGCAGAAGCTCAACGATTTAGGGGAAGACTGTAGCTAATTCTGATCACTCTCTGATCACTGATACTGCTGCTTGTAGAGTGCGGACACCCTGGAAGCTCGTGCCTGCTGTCAAAAGGGAGACGCTGGTGGTTGTCACTTGCCAGGAAGTGGGGCGAATGAAGTCAGAGAGGAAGAGGCGAAGCGAGAGGGATAACTAGGCCTAAAATCTGTCTTCTCCAGCAGGTGGCGGGTTTTCGTTTTCTTTCGCTCACCGAGCAATTCGTTTTTGTATGGACGTCAATGTGTGTCGAATTTTGTTAGCAAACAGATATAATTATTTATTTGCTACGAGTGGCTTATTTGATCGAATAGAAGGTTCGTAATGATTAGGTTTTTATGAGTGTACTGATATAAGTAGGACACGTAACATCACAGCGACTTTGAGAAAAAACACTTTATATCGGAGGTGTGCCTGGGCATCACTAGTTCAAGCACAACGATAAAGTCATAAACCCCGTCTTTATACAATTTATCTTCTTAAAATGGGATTTTAAAACTAACCCTAACCACACTGCTAGTTTTATGCCTAACTTTAAATTAAAACCCAAAATATGCATTTTCAGGATTTTTTACGTTTTAAACTATGTTCATGTTGTGGCTGTGGTATTGTAACTAGTGCCTGTTGTTCACTCTCGTATCTGCTCTCTCATTGGCTAGAATGGTCCCACCTGATCTTGCCTCTTCCCGACTGTCTTCCATTTGTAAATTCATTTATTTTCATTGGTAGCGCGGCCACTAGAGTATCTGGTCAATATAATGGAGAATCTGTGATGAAGTTCATTTTTCACAGTTGGTGATGGCGGGTGTTGTCGAAATCGACACCATGAAGAATTACCACATAGCCTTTGAGAGAATAGACCCCGATACGAGCCGTTACCCCTACTGTATTGTGTGGACACCTATCCCCGTACTATCGTGAGTTCCCGGAGTAAACATGCATGTCTACTTTGTTTTGCGCGTGATCGTAATGGGGCGAGTTATTGGTGACAGCTCGGTAGCTAACGTTAGCGAACTGGCTAGCCATTTGCTAGCAGTCAGTTTATTAGCTGTCCTCAAGCCCAGTCGGTTAGAAATGCCGACAGGTTCAAAAAAAAAATGGTATAATTTAAAACGGTGACTTTCCTTTTTCGACGGACCCAGTCAGGGACAGTTGACAGCATAGCCCCGTGGCTAGTTAGCCTTTGCTGACATAGAAAGGCACACAGGCTAAATATGTTATATTAACGTTGGCTACAATATGATTAATCCAACCAGCTGGTTTTGTATCAAAGTGGCTTGATACAATCTATCCGTTTCAGCGAGGCAACTCGCTACATTTTATCAAAGCCACGAGCTGCTGTAGTAGTTCCAAGTTACGTCATCTTCACACACAGGTTGTAGGCTGCTATATCATTGGCATTTTGCACATTATAAGTTTTTATCAGGCTGCCAAAACAAAATCGGCTAATTGCAATGGTTTGGCTGTTTCAAAACATAAATGTGTTTTATGAAATCATCAGTTCTTTAGTGTACCTGTTAGCTATGATTTTGGTGTGGTGTTGTAAGGAGTGTGTTTTGGATCAACCAGGAGACTGATACTGAATGTGTACTTAATGGAACCCTATTCCCTTTATAGTGCACTAATTTTGACTCTGTTCAAAGTTAATACACTAAAGAGAATAGGGTGCCATACAGTCCTCACAACCTGCTTTTTGCCCAACAACCCACCCGCCCCACATAACATCTCACTGCTTAGTATTTAGGTCGGCATGACTGCACTGCACTCTCTCCAGGAATCCTGTGAGATTAATATTGGATCAGGTATTATCTAGGATGCCTCCTCTGTGCTGTGCCCTTCTTTCCTGCACCATTTCACTGTTGCAAAATGACATCTCTTGAATGCATAATATAAGGGTATCATTGGTGTAAACCATTCATATGAATATGCTCTAAGCGGCTGCCAGATTTATGAGCACTTCTATAGAAGAAAGAATGGAATGTGTCCAAATGGCTCCCTGTACAATATGTAGTGCACTATAAAGAAATAGGGTGCCATTTGGGACTTAATCGCAGTAACTAGATGCAGTTATGCCTCGATCAGACCGACAGCGTCATTGCATCAATGCTGCATAATAAATTCTGCAGTCAACATTTTTTCATTATGTAATAAAAAAAAAATTGGATATGTGTGCAACAAAAGTTCAACATTCACCTTTTGCTACTTTTTCTGTCAAGTCTACTCATACACTTTGATGCATACGTTGGTTAAATCCAACGAATGCACCACACAGAATGCACTGCTTCTGCAACGCAATACTGCAAGGTAAACGCAGCATTTCTTTGGAAATGAATGTACTTCTGGTGTACAAAAACGCAATGCTGCTGTTGGTCTGATCAAGGCGTGAGAGTTTGTGGACATACACTGCCCTATTTGTTCATTTGATCAGCTAGGCTTTATTCCACCTTGGAACTGGAGAAAACCTTTGCATTGAAAGTCATCCATAGTGAATACATTGTTGTGTAAATCCCAAAGAACTCAACAAATAGTAGTTTTATTTTTATTTATTTTATTGTGACAGTGTAAGGCAGGCTATTATTTTAATGTCTATTCAAATCATATTCTTATTTTTCAGATGGCTGCTTCCATTCATTGGGCACATGGGAATCTGCACCTCTTCTGGTATCATCCGGGACTTTGCTGGGCCCTACTTTGTCTCTGTGAGTACTTCTGTTCTTTCTCTCCTCTCTTCTTCGGTTCTTTCTTTCCTCCTCTCTTATTTTCTTTCTGTTCTTCCTCTCAAGCGGCTGAAGGAAATTGACACATAATTTGGTTGAAATCCTAATAGGCCTAGACACACTACACACACTGGCATAGATTTAGGGCCCATTTCCCAGAACCAGATTAAGCCTACTCCTGAAGATGAATCTTGGTCAGGGGGAAACCGCCGTCACTGTTCCAGAATGTTGAGCTTCGTCTGCAATACTTGTTTTACCCAGACGTCATAAGAGTTGGCAAACCAATTTGGGACAGGCGGCAAGTATACATTGGAAGAGCTGGCTTCAAACCACATTGAAATATCTCTCGGCTGCCTGTAGAGGGAGTGAACTATAGATTTATATACAGTGCATTCGGAAAGTATTCAGACCCCTTGACTTTTTCTGCATTTCGTTACGTTACAGCCTTAATCTAAAATTTATTAAATGTTTTTCCTTATCAATCTACACACAATACCCCATAAAGACAAAGCATATTAAAAATATTTGCAAATGTATTCAAAATAAAAGCAGATACCTTATTTACGTGAGTATTCAGACCTTTTGGTATGTGACTCGAAATTGAGCACAGGTGCTTCCTGTTTAGGGCTGTCCCCGACAACAACAAAAAAATCTTGATCAACCTGAAAGTCGTCTGTTCTTTCGACCAAACGTTAGAATTTTTTAAACATGTAATTTTCCATATATAGTCACACCATATGTGTTTTTAATAAAATCAACTAAACTCAGCAAAAAAAGAAGCGTCCTCTCACTTTCAACTGCGTTTATTTTCAGCAAGATTAACATGTGTAAATATTTGTATGAACATAACAAGATTTAACAACTGAGACATAAACTGAACAAGTTCCACAGACATGTGACTAACAGAAATGTAATAATGTGTCCCTGAACAAAGGAGGGGTCAAAATCAAAAGTAACAGTCAGTATCTAGTGTGGCCACCATCTGCATTAAGTACTGCAGTGCATCTCCTCCTCATGGAATGCACCAGATTTGCAAGTTCTTGCTGTGAGATGTTACCCCACTCTTCCACCAAGGCACCTGCAAGTTCCAGGACATTCCTGGGGGGGAATGGCCCTAGCCCTCATCCTCCAATCCAACAGGTCCCAGACGTGCTCAATGGGATTGAGATCCGGGCTCTTCGCTGGCCATGGCAGGACACTGACATCCTTGTCTTGCAGGAAATCATGCACAGAATGAGCAGTATGGCTGGTGGCATTGTCATGTCAGGATGAGCCTGCAGGAAGAGTAGGAGGAGGATGTCTTCCCTGTAACACACAGCGTTAAGATTGCCTGCAATGACAACAGGCTCGGTCCGATGATGCTGTGACACACCGCCCTAGACCATGACGGACCCTCCACCTCCAAATTGATCCCGCTCCAGAGTACAGGCCTCGGTGTAACGCTCATTCCTTCGACAATAAATGCAAATCCGACCTTCACCCCTGGTGAGACACAATTGCGACCCGTCAGTGAAGAGCACTTTCTGCAGTCCTGTCTGGTCCAGCGACGGTGGGTTTTTGCCCATAGGCAACGTTGTTGCCGATGATGTCTGGTGGGGACCTGCCTTACAACAGGCCTACAAGCCCTCAGTCCAGCCTCTCTCAGCCTATTGCGGACAGTCAGATCACTGATGGAGGGATTGTGCGTTCCTGGTGTAACTCGGGCAGTTGTTGTTGCCATCCTGTATCTGTCCCGCATGTGATGTTCGGATGTATCCATCCTGTGCAGGTGTTACGTGTGGTCTGTTACTGCGAGGACGATCAGCTGTACGTCCTGTCTCCCTGTAGTGCTGTCTTAGGCATCTCACAGTACGGACATTGCAATGTATTGCCCTGGCCACATCTGCAGTCCTCATGCCTCCTTGCAGCATGCCTAAGGCACGTTCACGCAGATGAGCAGGGACCCTGGGCATTTTTCTTTTGGGGTTTTTCAGAGTCAGTAGAAAGACCTCTTTAGTGTCCTAAGTTTTCTTAACTGTGACCTTAATTGCCTACCGTCTGTAAGCTGTTAGTGTCTTAACGACCGTTCCACAAGTGCACATTCATTAATTGTTTATGGTTCATTGAACAAGCATGGGAAACAGTGTTTAAAGTCTTTACATTAAGATCTGTGAAGGTATTTGGATTTTTATGAATTATCTTTGAAAGACAGGGTCCTGAAAAAGGAAGTTTCTTTTTTTGCTGAGTTTATATGCATTGAGCTTGTCTTATGCTTAAGGTTTGATGAAATATGACAAATGCCTCAAGAGGGCACCAGAGATCTAGATAACCAGAAGAAAAAACCTTAACCTGACCCAACTTTTCTCCTCTTGCTCTTGCTGGCTTAAGCAGATTCTGTCATTACTCTCCTGAAGTTGCTGGTTATAGGCTACACGAGGAGTCGGCAACATTTCTCATGTGGAATGCCAATTTATCTTACCATTTCTATCGATCTGCTTGCCAGTTATGCTTTTCATATGCATATTTGGGAAACTGTTTCATTCATTCATTCATTTAATTTATATTATCTTCATATCTCAGTCATTGTCATGTGCTTAATCAGAATTCTATCTAAATCTTAACCTAAAAAGTAACTTCTATTGCTATTGCCAACTATTCAAAAAATAGCATACATAAAGCCAACAAATAACAACGTTGTATCCCGCAGGAAGAAAATATCAGGCTAAAAATAAATATCCTATTAATCACATTGGCTACACATGACCTGTCTGCAATGAACTTGAAACATTTTATTAACTTGGGTCAGTCTGAAGCTTGCACTAGCAAACTTGCAACATTGTATAAAATATTCTTGGCCATCAGAGTTTCCCGTGCCAGTGAGCTCGGTACAGACACAGCTGTAGGCTATTTGCGCAAGGGATAAGAAGCAGTGCTTGACCTGGGCAGGAGCTCACTAGAGCTGAGTACCGGAACCTCAAATTTTCTGACATTTTTCCCTTTCACGCTGAGTGGTTATCAAAAGGGAGAGAGCTGTAAAGATTTTTCAAATTCATTGAGGAATTATTGTTATTCTCAATGGATGTAAAAACCGACTTTGTTAGGTTGCTGTTTGAGGTGAACAAAACATTACTTTGAGAAGCTCCACAGTTCATTAGTGGTGATGCGTTAAGCTAATCAGAAATACTATCAGATCCCCGAATGGGCACATTTTAAATGCCTACATTTGCATGCAGGCAAGGTAGCCTATAGGCCTACTTCTATGCATGTTCGTCCTTACTCAACATTGACAGGAGCGCTCCAAACAAAAGACTGACTGAATTGACAACTCTTAAATGGAATGAAATAAACCAAAACTTGTTTCTCACAAGTGTAGCATAGGTTGTGCGCTCTGCAAACAATTAACGTTCGTTTTTCAAGAAACAAGCCTGAAACCCTGTATAAAGACTGACATCTAGTGGAAGCCATAGGAACTGCAATCTGGGGGGACTTTTGATATATAGACCCATAGACTTCCGTTGGAACGGCCTGTGACCTCCACACAAAATAAATTCCGGATGGATTTTCCTCAGGTTTTCGCCTGCCATATCAGTTCTGTTATACTCAGACATTATTTTAATAGTTTTAGAAACTTCAAGGTGTTTTCTATCTAATTCTACCAATTATATGTATATCCTAGCCTCTGGGCCTGAGTAACAGGCGGTTTACTTTGGGCACTTCAGTCAGGCAGAAATTCAGTGTACTGCCCCCTAGCTCGAAGAAGTTAAAAGTTAATTTGTGTAATTTCTTTCCTTCTTAATGCGTTTGAGCCAATCAGTTGTGTTGTGACGAGGTAGGGGTGGTATACAGAAGATAGCCCTATTTGGTAAAAGACCAAGTCCATATTATGGCAAGAACAGCTCAAATAAGCAAAGAGAAACGGCAGTCCATCATTCTTTTAGATATGAAGGTCATCAAATGGAAAATTAAGGACTTTGAAAGTTTCTTCAAGTGCGGTCAGAAAAACCATCAAGCGCTATGATGAAACTGGCTCTCATGAGGACCGCCACAGGAATGGAAGACCCAGAGTTACCTCTGCTGCAGAGGATAAATTCATTATAGCTACCAGCCTCAGAAATTGCAGCCCAAATAAATGCTTCACAGAGTTCAAGTAACAGACAAATCTCAACATCTACTGTTCAAAGGAGACTGTGATTTTCATTATTAAAAAAATAAAATTAAATCACCTTTATTTAACCAGGTAGGCTAGAGAACAAGCTCTGATTTACAACTGAGACCTGGCCAAGATAAAGCAAAGCAGTGCGACACAAACAACAACACAGAGTTACACATGGAATGAATCAGACCCTCGTGTTCGAATTGCTGCAAATAAACCACTACTAAAAGACACCAATAAGAAGAAGAGACTACCTTGGGCCAAGAAACCCGAGCAATGAACATCAGACCGGTTAGATCTAGATTCTAGATCTGTCCTTTGGTCTGGAGTTCAAATGGGGGATTTTTGGTTCCAACCGCTGTGTCTTTGTGAGATGCGGTGTGGGTGAATGGATGATCTCCGCATATGTATTTCCCACTGTAAAGTGTTATGGTGTGGAGGGTGCTTTGTTGGTGACACTGTCTGTGATTTATTTATATTTCAAGGCACACTTAACCAGCAAGGCTACCACAGCAGTCTGCAGCGATACGTTCATCCCATCTGGTTTGTGTTTAGTGGGACTATCATTTGTTTTTCAGCAGGACAATGACCTAACACACCTGCAGGCTGTGTAAGGGCTATTTGACCAAGAAGGAGAGTGATGGAGTCGGACAGCAGTGTGAAGGAAAAGCAGCCAGCAAGTGCTCAGCATATGTGGGAACTCCTTCAAGACTGTTGGAAAAGCATTCCAGGTGAAGCTGGTTGAGAGAATGCCAAGAGTATGCAAAGCTGTCAGCAACACAAAGGGTGGCTATTTGAAGAATCTCAAATCTCAAATATTTTAATTTGTTTACCACTTTTTTTGGTTACTCCTTGATTCCATTTGTTCTCATAGTTTTGATGTCTTCACTATTATTATACAATGTAGAAAATTGTAAAAATCAACAAAACCCCTTGAATGAGTAGGTGTTCTAAAACTTGTGAGTGAGTGTATGTACAGTTGAAGTCGGAAGTTTACATACACTTTAGCCAAATGCATTTAAACTCAGTTTTTCACAATTCCTGACATTTAATCATTGTAAAAATTCCCTGTCTTAGGTCAGTTAGGATCATCACTTTTATTTTAAAAATGTGAAATGTCAAAATAATAGGAGAGAGAATGCTTCATTTCAGCTTTTATTTCTTTCATCACATTCCCAGTGGTTCAGAAGTTTACATACACTCAATTAGTATTTGGTAGCATTGCCTTTAAATTGTTTAACTTGGGTCAAACGTTTTGGGTAGCCTTCCACAAGCCTCCCACAATAAGTTGGGTGAATTTTGAATCATTCTTCCTGACAGAGCTGGTGTAACTGAGTCAGGTTTGTAGGCCTCCTTGCTCGCACTCGCCCTTTCAGTTCTGCCCAGAAATGTTCTATAGGATTGAGGTCAGGGCTTTGTGATGGCCATGCCAATACCTTGACTTTGTTGTCCTTAAGCCACAACATGATGCTGCCACCCCCGTGCTTCACGGTTGGGATGTTGTTCTTCAGTTTGCAAGCCTCCCCCTTTTCCTCCAAACATAATGATGGTCATTATGGCCAAATAGCTCAATTTTTGTTTCATCAGACCAGGGGACATTTCTCCAAAAAGTACTATCTTTGTCCCCATGTGCAGTTGCAAACCATAGTCTGGCTTTTTTATGGCGATTTTACTGTGGATATAGATACTTTAGTACCTGTTTCCTCCAGCATCTTCACAAGGTTCTTTGCTGTTGTTCTGGGATTGATTTGCACTTTTCGCACCAAAGTACGTTCATCTCTAGGCGACAGAACGCGTCTCCTTCCTGAGCGGTATGACAGCTGCGTGGTCCCATGGTGTTTATACTTGCGGTCTTGGCTGATTTTCTTTTGATTTTCCCATGATGACAAGCAAAGAGGCACTGATTTTGAAGGTAGGCCTTTGAAATACATCCACAGGTATACCTCCAATTGACTCAAATTATGTCAATTAGCCTATCAGAAGCTTCTAAAGCCATGCCATCATTTTCTGGAATTTATCAAGCTGTTTAAAGGCACAGTCAACTTAGTGTATGTAAACTTCTGACCCACTGGAATTGTGATACAGTGAAATAATCTCTGTAAACAATTGTGGGAAAAATTAATTGTCATGCACAAAATAGATGTCCTAACCGACTTGCCAAAACTATAGTTTGTTAAAAAGAAATTTGGTGTGGTTGAAAAACTAGTTTTAATGACTCCAACCTAAGTGTATGTAAACTTCCAACTTCAACTGTATGTTTGTGTGTATAATATATGTACACTACCGGTCAAAAGTTTGGGGTCACTAAGAAATGTCCTTGTTTTGAAAGAAAGGCAACTTTTTTTGTCCATTATAAAATAACATCACATTGATCAGAAATACAGTGTAGACATTGTTAATGTTGTAAATGACTATTGTAGCTGGAAACAGCAGATTTTTAATGGAATATCTACAGAGGCATACAGAGGCCCCTTATCAGCAACCATCACTCCTGTGTTCCAATGGCACGTTGTGTTAGCTAATCCGAGGTTATCATTTTAAAAGGCTAATTGATCATTAGAAAACCCTTTTGCAATTATGTTAGCACAGATGAAAAGTGTTGTGGTGATTTAAAGAAGCAATAAAACTGTCCTTCTTTAGACTAGTTGAGTATCTGGAGCATCAGCATTTGTGGGTTCGATTACAGGCTCAAAATGGCCAGAAACAAAGGACTTTCTTCTGAAACTCGTCAGTCTATTCTTGTTTTGAGAATGAAGGCTTTTCCATGCGAGAAATTACCAAGAAACTGAAGGTCTCGTACAACGCTGTGTACTACTCCCTTCACAGGACAGCGCAAACTGGCTTTAACCAGAATAGAAAGAGGAGTGGGAGGCCCCGGTGCACGACTGAGCAATTGTGGAAAGGGCCTTGGTCAGGGAGGTGACCAAGAACCTGATGGTCACTCTGACAGCTCCTGAGTTCCTCTGTGGAGATTGGAGAACCTTCCAGAAGGGCAACCATCTCTGCAGCACTCCAGCAATCAGGCCTTTATGGTAGAGTGGCCAGACGGAAGCAACTCCTCAGTAAAAGCAAATGACTACCCGCTTGGAGTTTGCCAAAAGGCACCTAAAGGACTCTCAAACCATTAGAAACAAGATTCACTGGTCTGATGAAACCAAGATTGAACTCTGGCCTGAATGCCAGGTGTAACTTCTGGAGGTAACCTGGCACCATCCCTACGGTGAAGCATGGTCGTATTGTATTGGTCACATACACGTGGTTAGCAGATGTTATTGTGAGTATAGTGAAATGCTTGTGTATAGTGAAATTCTTGTGTATAGTGAAATGCTTGTGGTGGCAGCATCATGCTGAAGGGATGTTTGTCAGTGGCAGGGACTGGAAGACTAGTCAGGATCAAAGGAAAGATGAATGGCGCAAAGTACAGAGAGATCCTTGATGAAAACCTGCTCGGGACCTCAGACTGGGGCGAAGGATCACTTTCCAACAGGACAATAACTCTAAGCACACAACCAAGACAACGCAGAAGTGGCTTCGGGACAAGTCTCAATGTCCTTGAGTGGCCTAGCCAGAGCCCGGATTTGAACGCGATCAAACATCTCTGGAGACGTGAAAATAGCTGTGCTGCGACGCTCCCCATCCAACATGACAGAGCTTTAGAGGATCTGAGGAAAGTAATGGGAGATACTCCCCAAATCAAAGTTTATTTGTCACGTGCGCTTGAATACAACAGGTGTAGACCTTACAGTGAAATGCTTACTAACCAATAGTGCAAAAAAAGGTATTAGGTGAACAATAGGTAGGTATAGAAATAAAACAACAGTAAAAAGACAGGCTATAACAGTAGCGAGGCTACATACAGACACCGGTTAGTCAGGCTGATTGAGGTAGTATGTACATGTAGATATGGTTAAAGCGACTATGCATATATGATGAACAGAGAGTAGCAGTAGCGTAAAAGAGGGGGTGGTGGGTGGCGGGACACAATGCAGATAGCCCGGTTAGCCAATGTGTGGGAGCACTGGTTGGTCGGCCCAATTGAGGTAGTATGTACATGAATGTATAGTTAAAGTGACTATGCATATATGATAAACAGAGAGTAGCAGCAGTGTAAAAAGAGGGGGGGAGCACACAATGCAAATAGTCTGGGTAGCCATTTGATTACCTATTCAGGAGTCTTATGGCTTGGGGGTAAAAACTGTTGAGAAGCCTTTTTGTCCTAGACTTGGCACTCTGGTGCCAAATGCAGGTGTGCCAAGCTTGTAGCGTCATACCCAATTAGACTTGAGGCTGTAATCGCTGCCAAAGGTTCTTCAACAAAGTACTGAGTAAAGGGGAATAGGTTTCAAGAGAAGTTGTGTGCGTTTGCTCACAATTACATTGTCCTTCCTGGCAGAACATGTCAGGGACATAGAAGTCCCCTCAGGGATCAATAGAGTTCAATTTGTTCTGTTAACTCACTGACGCTCCCCTACATGCACACTGCTACAAGCACACTTGTTGGCCCCAAAAAGAGAATCCATTATTTGTGATTGCTAAATTGAAAAAAAGTTTATATACCAATTGGATTACCCTGGTGTGTACAGGGAGAATAACTAGACCACCCCTCCCCCACCACTTTCTCCACCATGAGTATAATGTTTGTTCTAGCTCAGGGATGGGCAACTGGGGTCGCGGCCCCCCTTAGTAGGTCCGCTGATCAATTTCAATTTTTTTCAGGGGGAACTCAATCGGGGTCTCAACTTACTGTTAGAATAGTGGAATACTATAGTTTTTCTCTTGCTATGCTAGCCACTGACAGTCACTCAATTTGCGCATGTCAGCTAAACCTTTTTTTTCTTCTAGCCAGCTATCTAAACTTGTAGTAATCAGGCTCGAATTACCGACCGGGTGGCCCCATTGATTCACTTATGTCCCCCAAAAGGCTAGGGCTGGCTCTGACTGCATGTGTGGGTATGGATGTTGGTATGCAGACCCTCGAGCCACTGCGGTCCCTCGTGATGAGTTCCAGTGGAGGCTGCTGAGGGGAGGATGGCTGGAATGGAGTGAATGGTATCAAACACATGAAAATCATTTTTGGGTCCATTCACTCCATTCTAGCCTCCGCTGATGAGTTTGGATTTTGTGTGGCCCCCAACCCCTGTTGTAGCTAGACGTTGACTTTCTCTTTGTGGCGTTTGGAAGATCCCAGCTATAAGCTTTGTAACTGTTCACTAGTTTTAATGGCCTCAGTGGGAATTCCATGATCTGACGTACCTCTGCCCCCTGTCCATGTTTTGTATTCCACACCCAGCCAGCCTGGTTGGCAGAGTCATAATAAAATAGGTTTATAAATACAGAGAACCTGTATGTAATTCTGTTTTTAACACTCAAGGGTGTTTCATGGTTATATAAATAAATTAGGACAGTAAGTGAAACTGCCCCAGGGGACAACAAGTGGGGTATACTCACGCACGCACGCACACACATACACACACAAACACCACTGCTATTACCTCTTGGGTGGTCTTTATCTGCTTCCTGTATCACTTCAACGCCTTATATGGTTTGTTGATATCTGCTGATTTTATGAAAATTCATATACCCCAGAAAGTGCACTTTAGGATGATTTAACATTTGTTTTTGCATCATTCACTAGGCTTGATATAATGAACACATGACCATTTATATTGCATATTGTTTTCTTTTTGTTTTATTGCAGGAAGACAACATGGCCTTTGGGAGACCAACAAAGTAAGTGAATGGAATGTTCAGGGGAGGTGCTATTCTTATCTTGATGACTGAAATGTTTGTCCTCTTCATGGTCAAATCAGTAGAGGGATATGAAACCCTCAGCATCTTTTCTCAACATACAGTGGGGTCCCAAATTATTGACACCCTTGATAAAGATGAGCAATAATGACTGTATAAAATAAATCAATTTCTGGGTATAGTATGCAACAAAAAAAGTGAACTTCTATTTTATACTAATGCAATTAGAATAATCCTGAATGAATCGTGAATTATGATCAGTGAGAAAGTTACAGATGGTAAAAGATATCACTAAGACATGCTAACCTTCCCTGTTATTGTAATGGTGAGAGGTTAGCATGTCTTGGGGGTTTGATGTTTGAACCTCAAACTTTCTCACTAATCATTGCTCATGATTCTTTCAGGATTATCCGTAATCATGGTAGCATCCATGTTTAATGTTGAAGTGTTTAGCAATATTCTTATTTACAATAAAAGTGACTCCAAAATGACACAATACATTATTTACCATTAATTTCTATTTGGCACAGAATCTGAAACACAACCAAAACAAACTGCAAATGCGTCCAACAAGTTTGTAGTCACGCTTGATGTAGTCATTGCATGTAAGGAATATGGGACCGAAATACTAAACCTTCGACTACTTTATTTACATGAATCTCCTTTTTTGTGTTTTTGTTACTTGTTAAACGAAATTGATTTCTCAGAGCAAATGTATTAATATAAAATATAATTTCCCAATTTTTTTGTGGTTGCATACAATATACAGAGCGTCCGAAACATTAGGAACACGTTCCTAATAATGAGTTGCACTTCCCCTTTTTGCCCTCAGAACAGCTTCAATTCGTTGGGACATGGACTCTACAAGGTGTCAAAAGTGTTCCACAGGGATGCTGGCCCATGTTGACTCCAATGCTTCCCACAATTTTGTAAAGTTTGCTGGATTTCCTTTGGGTGGGGGACTTTTCTTGATACACACAGGAAACTGTTGTGCGTGGAAAAACTCAGCAGCGTTGCATTTCTGGCACATAATACCCTGGTTAAAGGCACTTAAATCTTTTGTCTTGTAAATCCACCCTTTGAATGGCACACATACACAATCCATGTCTAAAGGCTTAAAAATCTTTCTTTAACCTGTCTCCTCCCCTTCATCTACACTGATTGAAGTGGATTTAGCAAGAGACATCAAAAAGGGAACATAGCTTTCACCTGGATTCATCTGGTCACTCTGTGTCATGGAAAGAGCTGGTGTTCCTAATGTTTTGTACACTGAGTATAGCTCAGTATTTGAATTAGTTATTTCATACAGTCATTATTGCTAATCTTTATCAAGGGTGTCAATAATTTCGGACCCCACCACATCTTGAATTAAAGCACTTGTGGATTGTTTAATTACAATTCTGAGAGAGAATTTTGGTGCAGAGCAGTTAACTTGGACCCAGATCTATTTGTGCTGTATACCCAACTCAGATCTAGGACCAGGCAACAGACCAGTAGCTTTAGTTTCTGATACAAGATCTATGTATTTGAAGGTACTGGATGCTGGACGTAGCCAAGGTGTATGCTAGTGGCTCCAACGCCTGGGACACAGCAGTGCATGACGCCTCAGAAGAGTACAAAAACAGAATGGTAAGGAATTGGGTGTAAGGTTGCAACTGGAAGGTTGTCGGTTTGAAACCAAATTCTGGTGGTGTTCTAGGTATCGTAGATGCCATCTTCTGCCGTTATGCATTTGAGGAAAGTACTTAACCCCTAAACTGTTCCAGGGGTGCCGCACCGTACTAACGTTGATTTTACTTCTCTCTCCCCAGCACAACCTCTGCTGTGACAACTGTCACTCCCATGTGGCCATGGCTCTGAACCTGATGCGCTATGAGAACAAGACCTCGTGGAACATGATCAACCTCTGTCTGCTCTCCCTAGTCCACGGAAAACACGTCAGGTACTGAGATACTGACTGTTTCTGTCTTTGTCTGCTCTCCCTCTGCTACAGCAAACACTTCAGGTACTGACATACTGCTGCAGAAATGGTTCAAGTCAAAAGAATCTCCTGCATTTGCATTGTTCAGATTTACCACAGTGTGACAGAACTTTTGTAGAGCCAGAACTGTATCTTACTTATGCTCCACAAAGCCATGCGAGGTAGGGCTAGATATTGAGGATGTGTAATCTCTGGGTCCCATGGGCTGATGGTTATGATGTCACTGAATTTTCTCTGAATACAGGGAATCCTGAGGGACAGAGGGCCTCCTGATGATTTTGTGAAGATATTAGGCTTGAGTCTGATGGACGAGTAGTATGTTGTGGTTGAAGGAATGTGACAGCTCGTTCCCATGCCCCCTCCTGTGAGAGTGGTAGTGGCCAGGAGTCTTCCCACTAGCATACTACCTAGATACAGTTCCTATTTCTGCAACTTTTAATAGCCTGTGATTAACCATGAGTGATTTGTTGTTACAATTAATTGAATCTATTTACTACATTGGAGTTTATCCAGGATAATAATTCTCAAAACTCTGCTATAAACAAGTGATGCTTCATATCTTGTATAATATCTATGAGTCTAATTTAACTGCTTTTATCTGCATCTTATTAAAATGTGTATTTTTCTTAGAACTCGATTGACAATTATGTTTAGACCTGTTTTAATGATGGCTCTTTTTGAAACAGGATTATAGATTTCAGATCATCTCATTAAGTGTGTTGGATTATTTGGATACTTCCTACGGTTGCCATGGTAACCTCTGTGGCACCCTGGACACAACTCTGGACTGCAGATGGGAATGAAATGAATGATGTTCTGGAATGCTGCAGAGTTCATTTGTGTTCTAGAAGGTGAACCCATACCATGTATTCATGCAAACTGAGTGGTATGCATGCTACTATGCACTAAGCTCCTGGCCTGGCTGGAGTTTAGCGGTTGCCGTGACGACCGCCTGAGCCTCGGCGTAATTGATTACGTGCATGCGATCTCAAGCATATGCTGTCACGACAACAGGGGAAGTTATGTGAAGAATCAGATTTTGACTCAGTCACTCCTCAGACCTCAGATATGATGACTTACGTCTTGTGTTGTTGTTGTTCCAGAAAGCCAATGTCTCTCTCGCTCTCTCCCTCCCTCTTGCTCTGCTCCTCGTCTGTATCGCCCACTCTCTTTGCCCTCCCCTCTGTCTTTCTGTCTCCCTATTTCCAGCTGTGCAGGGTTCTTGAAGACCTGGCTTCCCTTCCTCATGTTGCTGGGTATTATCCTGACTGTGGCTCTGACCATTAACCTGCGGTGACCAGCCAACCAGGTGGGAGGACACAGCTTACAGGGTGGGAAGGGGGAGGGACTCCTTGCAGGAGGGGGATGAGGGAGATGGGGGTTGAGTGAGGTGAGAGCACACACGGGGAGGAGGGACCCCCTGCAGGTTGGAACTTGAGGTGGGAGGTGTCACTCTACACCTACTCTAACCTGCTTGTGAGGACAGAGAGGAAACAAAGACATGGAACTGTGACATCCCAGCAACAAACAAACCAATGAGAGAAGGGCAATAACATCCTCCTCTCGACTAAACACAAAGCCTGCTTGTTTCTAGGACCAGGCAACCTGGCTTTCAATGGTGGCGGATGGCAATTTAGTTTTTTGTTTATTTTGGCATTGATGTTAATTGTTCTTGATGGACGGTAGCTTACTTATAAATGTTTTAATCCCCCTCCACACACATCCCAACCCCATGCAGTTTTCAAATGTTTTGATTTTCAATTAAGTCCTACTATGGGGGGTATAGACCTTCATAATTTCTAGGTAATGGATGATGTTGCAGGTTCTGTAGACTAGAGGAATGATGGTAGTGGTGAAGGGGGCAGAGGTTGTTCTTTCTTTCAGGGGTAGTAGTCTTGTCTCCCACAGCGACAGCAGCATCCGTCTCTTTCTCTCTCTGCCATGCTGAAACGAACACCCACCATCCATCTAATGACATGGGACTGATGATGACTCAGTGCTTCCCATACTCCATCTTGATGTTTGGAACAGAAAACATGACATTTCCCTTTTAATGCCTTTCAAGGAATGTGCTATTGCGTTGGCATTTTAT
This sequence comes from Salvelinus fontinalis, assembly GCF_029448725.1. Lineage (NCBI taxonomy): Eukaryota > Metazoa > Chordata > Actinopteri > Salmoniformes > Salmonidae > Salvelinus > Salvelinus fontinalis. Next base: position 30,582,343 of record NC_074696.1, on the reverse strand, counting down.
ACTTGGATTGATACAGTTCCTATTTCTGCAACTTTTAATAGCCTGTGATTCACCATGAGTGATTTGTTGTTACAATTAATTGAATATATTTACTACATTGGAGTTTATCCAGGATAATAATTCTCAAAACTCTGCTATAAACAAGTGATGCTTCATATCTTGTATAATATCTGAGTCTAATTTAACTGCTTTTATCTGCATCTTATTAAAATATTTCAATTTTTCTTAACTCGATTGACAATTATGTTTAGACCTGTTTTAATGATGGCTCTTTTTGAAACAGGATTATAGATTTCAGATAATCTCATTAAGTGTGTTGGATTATTTGGATACTTCCTACGGTTGCCATGGTAACCTCTGTGGCACCCTGGACTCATAACTCTGGACTGCAGATGGGAATGAAATGCATGATGTTCTGGAATGCTGCAGAGTTCATTTGTGTTCTAGAATGTGAGCGTGCCAAATGTAGAGCTTCCTGGTCCCTACAGGAGAGGGATCACCGCTTTCTGATCTGTTCCACACGCAAACTTTAACCCCAATGTGCCCCAGAAGAAAGAAGTACCTCTGAAACCTGGCTCTGCCTGGGTTGACAAATTGAAAGTAATTCATATAGTTGGTGCATGGAAGAACACGGGTCTTCCTGGATAACATGTATGTGCATGAAAGGCTCAATTTATATCAAACTACATTTTTAGACCGTACCATCTATATTGATTTTGTATGTAGCAGCCTACTTTCAAACACTGGCTAATCCTAGATCAGGGGTTCCCAAACTTGGTCCCGGGGCCTCCCCTGGATGCACGTTTTGGTTTTTGCCCTAGCACTAAACGGATGATTCAAATAACCAATCATCAAGCGTTGATTATTTGAATCAGCTGTGTAGTTCTAGGGCAAAGACCAAAACGTGCACCCATGGGGGGCCTCTGCACCGCGTTTGGGAAACCCTGTCCTAGACGATGATTGGCACACAAAATCTAATGACATGGCTTTCTTCTGCGGTGGCAGGTTCAAATCCCCTCATTGTTTGAGTGAAAGCGCTGAGCCTTGAGCCTTTTCTCTTTATCTGTGGAGCTGCCAGAAGCAGCAGGTAGCCTGCTGGCTCCTCCAGGTTTACACACCCATACCCTTGTCACACTACAGAGCTGTCTTTGGCTTAATATCCTGTGGTCTCCTCCTGTGCCAGAGAAAGTTTCACTCCTGTCTCAAATGAGATTAGGACATAGTGAAATGCCAATGCATCTCTACGCAGCCCTTTTCACATTCCTGCTTCTTTCTCTCTAGTTGGACTTTATTATTTGAAATTCCAGTAAATGTGATATATGTCGATCTACTACTGCAATAACCCCAAATTGTATGTAAACCCCCCCCCCCCAAAAAAAACAATGTTTAGATTTGTATAGGAAGTCTATAAAGATCCTCCTTTGCTTTCCATTACATTCACAGTCAAGGCAGTTTTACACTACTTCTGTACCTGTTGGTGATTTTATGCGAGATGCCAATTCTTTCCAGGGTATTTACATTCCTTTGGTGTGCTTATGGCGTCTTTCTCATCTTTCTTCTTCCTTTCATGTTCATGTGTGAATATTAGACCAAGTGCTATTGTCTTAGGTTTGATTATTTTACATTTACATTTAAGTCATTATAATCTCAAATATCCTGTTTAATTCTCTGTTTTAATTTATATTGTAAATTAACTATCCTCCTTAATTCCCTTCATTTTCTACATGCAATGCCATATGATACAATATCAAAACTCATCACTGTTCTGCAATGAAGCAATTTTGTGCCTGAATGCATGAATGCGTGTGTGTCAAGACGCGTGTGGGCGTGTACATGCATGACGGCCGGTTGTGCATGTCCTGGCTGCGTGTTCTATGTCTTTGTGGACATAACTATTTACTTGAATCCTGTGGCTTTTTGGGGAATTGACGATAACTGCATATGATATATTTATTACCCAAATTGTTATCTAAAATGATGTAAGTTGATAAGGTTATAGTACGTAATAAACTAGACTGTAATGAACCTTTTTAAATGATCCATAGTTGACCCAAGTTTCCCAGTCTTGATATTAGTTGTGTCTACACTCTTAGACAAAAGGGTTCCAAAAGGATGCTTCAGCTGTCCCCGTAGGAGAACCCTTTTTGGTTTGGCGTAGAACGCTCTGTGGAAAAGGTTCTACATGGAACCCAAAGGGGTTTTACTTGGAACCAAATAGACCTGGAACCAAAAAGGATTCTTCAAAGAGTTCTCCTATGGACATCAGGTCAATCTTGAGGGAATCTTATTTGAGTCCGATAAGGATGTTCATATGATAGGCTCTCTGCAAGGTATTGTATAGTTTACCTATCCAACTGACAATCTCTTAGGAAAAAATATAAATGATCAGAACCAAGACTTAAAAATAACTGATATTGGCACAAGATGGAGGGTATGTTGGATCATAACAAGGTTACAGTTAACTAAAATTAACGTATGCATAGAATTTATTATACAAGAGACAACATTCACAAATTCTAAAGCAGAATGGCAAGAATCATGTCTGAAGTGTAAAACTAATAATTACTCAATCCATGCCTTCTGGGAATGCTATAAAGTCAGAAAGTTATAGGCGGAGTGAAAGTTGGCTGTCAGAAGTATTACAGTGTAAATGTACTTTTAATCCATCTGTCTGTATATTTTAAGACATGGTATACTGTATGAGGGTGCAGTGAGATACCCAATGGGTTGGACCATACATTTCTCGCCAATCATCTTTAAAAAAAATATACTTAAAGACTGGAAATCGACCAATACTCCGTAATTTACGCAATGGAAAGTTCAAATGCTTTATCTAAATGTTGAAAGTGCGTGGGCTACAGAGAGAAACAAAATGGTGCCGTTTGAGGCCGTGTGGCATAAAGGGATGTGGGCGCTGGAGATGGGGGTGTGTGCTAGTGGGTCTGGGCAGGTGTGATGTAATTGATGTTTGTATGATGTTTTGTATGTGTAAATTGTTTTTAAAAATTAAGTTCTCCAGTGGGGACAGCCGAAGAACCCTTTTAGGTTCTACAGTAGCTCTTTTTTTCAAAGAGTGTAGGAAATGCCATGTAATAGAAAGGTAGATTAAAATTAACAGCAGAAGGATTGCATCTCCTTTCTGACATCATTGATGACTGATATTGTCGTTGAGTGATGAGCATCACCTGAGATGCAGGAGAATAGCTCTGCTCAGTGTTAACAAACCGACTGGGGCTTGAAAACAGTGCTTAAGTAACAAAAGTGGTCCCTGTTTTTTGTGTACTGTCATCAAATTGTGTACTATGTCATCCATTTTGTATCATAAACTATAAAGAGTATTCAGACCGCTTTCTTTTTTCTACATTTTGTTACGTTACAGCCTTATTCTGAAATAGATTAAATAGTTTTTCTCCCCTCATCAATCTACACACAATACCCCATAATGACAAAGCATGCACTGTATACAAAAGTATGTGGACACCCCTTCAAATTTGTGGATTTGGCTATTTCAGCCACACCCATTGCTGACAGGTGTATAAAATTGAGCACACAGCCATACAATATCCATAGACAAACATTGGCGGTAGAATGGCCTTACTGAAGAACTCAGTGGCGGCCTCCCGAGTGGCGCAGCCATCTAAGGAACTGCGTCTCAGTGTTGCGGCGACAACTACAGCCTGGGGTTCGATCCCTAGCAACTCCTTGTGGCTGGCCGGGTGCCTGCAGGCTGACTTCGGTCGTCAGTTGAATGGTGTTTCCTCCGACACATTGGTGCAGCTGGCTTCCGGGTTAAGCGAGCGAGTGTTAACAAGCGGGGCTTGGCGAGTCATGTTTCAGAGGACGCATGACTCAACCATCGCCTCTCCCGAGCCTGTTGGGTAGTTACAGCGATAAGAAAAATAAAAAAAGAGCTCAGTGTCTTTCAACTTGGCATAGTCATAGAATGCCACCTTGCCAAATAGTCAGTTCGTCAAAATTATGCCCTGCTAGAGCTGCACCGGTAAACTGTAAGTTCTGTCATTGTGAAGTGAAAACATCTAGGAGCAACAATGGCTCAGCCATAAAGTCGTAGGCCACACAAGCTCACAGAACGTGACCGCCGGGTGCTGAAGTGCGTAGCCTGTAAAAATTGTCTGTCCTTGGTTGCAACACTCACTACCGAGTTCCAAACATCCTCTGGAAGCAACGTCAGCCATGCACAAGAACTGTTTGCCGGGAGCTTCAAGAATTGTGTTCCCAGAGCCGAGCAGCCACACACAAGCCTAAGATCACCATGCGCAATGCCAAGCTTCGGCTGGAGTGGTGAAAATCTTGCCGCCATTGAACTCTGGAGCAGTGGAAACGCGTTCTCTGGAGTGATGAATCACGCTTCACCATCTGGCAGTCCGACAGACGAATCTGGGTTTGGCGGATGCCAGGAGAATGCTACCTGCCCGAATGCATAGTGCCAGCTGTAAAGTTTGGTGGAGGAGGAATAATGGTCTGGGGCTCTTTTTAAATGACATGTAACTGGTTCGGGATAGGCTCCTTAGTTCCAGTGAAGGGAAATCTTATTGATACAACCTACAATGACATTCTAGACGATTCTGTGCTTTCAACTTTGTGGCAACAGTTTGGGGAAGGCCCTTTCCTATTTCAGCATGACAATGCCCCCTCTGCACAAAGCGAGGTCCATACAGAAATATTTTTTTGAGCCTGGTGTGTAAGAACTTGACTGGCGTGCACAGAGCTCTGACCTCAACCCCATCAAACATCTTTGGGATGAATTGGAACGACGACTGCGAGCTAGGCCTAATCGCCCAACATCAGTGCCCGACCTCACTAATGCTCCCAAAGGGGGGACCAACTCCATATTAATTCCCATGATTTTGGAATGAGATGTTCGACAAGCAGGTGTCCACATACTTTTGGTCATGTATGTATGTCCTGCAACAACAAAAAATGTAACATATGATATGAAATGGAGGAGGAGAAATAATCCAATTTAACTATATGTTACCTATTTGTTCTGTTTAAGATCCTAGCGTGAGCCTTTATTTTCAAATTATTTATTTTACCCCAGTTTCTCCCCAATTGGTAGTTACAGTCTTGTCTCATCGCTGCAACTCCCATACAGACTTGGGAGAGGTGAAGGTCGAGAACCGTGCGTCCTCCGAAACACAACCCAACCAAGCCGCACTGCTTCTTGACACAATGCCCACTTAACTCGGAAGCCAGCCGCACCAATGTGTCGGAGGAAACACCGTACACCTGGCAACTGTCAGCATGCACTGCACCCGGCCCGCCACAGGAGTCGCTAGTGAACGAAGGGACAAGGACATCCCTGCCGGCCAAACCCTCCCCTAACCCAGGCGACACTAAGCCAATTGTGCGCTGCCCCATGGGTCTCCCGGTTGCGGCCGGCTGTGAAAGAGCCTGGACCCGAACCCAGAATCTCTAGTGGCACAGCTAGCACTGTGATGCAGTGCCTTAGACCACTGCGCCACTCGGGAGGCCCAGGGTGAATCTTTAAGTGGAATTGATTTAGTCCTGATAGGTGGGCAATTTGAGAATGAGAATTTAGAGGCAAGATTGGATGTAAATTGGGGCCTTGATTCCATTCTGAAGCCTTACTCCTTTCCTCTAATGGAAAACAGAGAAGAAAGCATGTTTTTTTTTTTTATGTGCAATGGAACCACTCCTATTTAAACTTGTACCAGAGTTCACCGGTTTGTTCAAGAATCTGTTCTAGAATCAGTAAGACTTCAGAGTGTAGATGAATCGATACTAGATGCTCTTTCCTCCGGTTGTAACTAGGTGCTGGGTTGTGGAATGTGGACACCTGTGGTTTCACACATTCAGTCTGCTAACAAAAGACAGTTGGGATGCTATTATGACTGAGGGCCAATAATCATATAAAGTCATACAAATCCTAACACCAATACACTTCTTTTGTTCTTTAAATCCCTTGAAATGTCACTATGCTGCCTAAGATTAGGAGTTCTGTTTTCCCATGAAAGAATATGCAAGGGACTGAGTGAACTATGAATGTATTTAAATGCCATGTAACTATGATACCAATAAAGACGTTTATTTATTGTAGACTATTTGTTTGTGAAGCATTTCTGAAGAAATAGTGCATACTACTATTTCTAGATCATATCACATGACTTATGCCTACTCATACAGCATAGGCTTATTAATTACTACATGCACTCAACATTATAGTTAAACTAATTTGTGTCATGGAGAAAAGGCAAATTGAAAAAAATCAACGCTCAATTTCAAGTGAATTTCACACCTGATCCAACCACTCGTAGCGTCTTTCAGAGTTGACACTTGGCTATCAAAAGGACAACCTCGGATTCAATTGCCATTTGTCATCATCCTGCAAACATCCTCTCTATGCTCTTTCCCTCTTTTTCTGTAGAGAGCATTGGGGGAGGAAGGGTGGGCAGACATCAGAGGCTCCGCTTCCCCTCTCTCTAAAAAGCATTGTTGATCTAATATCACCTAGAGTGAGAGAGGAAGGCGCGTCTACCTCACACCATTGTATCGGCATTTTCTGTAGCTCAGCTTTTGATCTGCAAATGCTCGAAGGTGCTTCCGTCTTTATTGATTTAGATACAATAACTTTTCTCTTGTGGAACATGAAAAAGTTCTACGCATAGCCTGTGTTCTTCATTGTTATAACATTGTCAATGACTTTGGCGGGTATTCAGATGTATTCAACTTGATGGCTTAAAATATAAAATTAATTAAGAACTTTCCATTTCACATCTTGCTGATGTGGACCCCATGAGTGTTTATTCAGTGCCCCAATAGTTATAATCAAGTGTCATTCCACAAGGATCTGGGAATGTGCCAGTTCTTAATCATCTTGGAGTTTAGGCCTATAATTCTGCATTTTGCGCTTCTCGTTATTATTACATATTGGTAGAATCTTAAGCCTAGAGTACCTGTCTATCTAATAGCGTGAAGATAATGACTTATTTCATAATTATTCGGTAATCGCCTATTAATAGGGTCGTATGAGATATATCCTAACAAACTAATCATTTGAAGGCATAGGTTGCAAACATTGATCCATGTTTAAAATCTAAGAAGACACTGTACCAACTTCTACACTTGTTAAGGTTTTTGTCAAATTCAATAGTTGCATTTCTCTTTCCCGCCCGATGTAGACATAGCCTGCATGCTGTTAATTAAAGTGGGAGGACAGAAAAACTCCGGACGGGGTGAGAGGAAAGCTGAAAAGCCCCTCCCCGCAGATTGTAGCCTACGATGCGATGGTGCTTTAATTTCATTGTTTGAGAGGAGCGACGCTCGGTGTGCATCTGCTGGGATCAAACAGCCCCGACAGAGAGATCCCCTTTTGTCATGGAAATCAGACCCTGACTCTCAGTCACACGTGGGCTTCAGAAATGCTAAGAAGTTGACCATCCAGCCAGGACTTGTAAAACAGAACAGAACGGGTCAAGGTGATGGCGAGGACCAGTGTACGATAGGACTCTCTCCACGTTTCACTCTCATCGGCAGTAGGATATATATATATTTATATATAGCTAATGTGCACAGTCAATGCGCTGTAGTTTTTTTTTGTCGCGCTTAGAAGTAGGCAAGAAGGTTGAGTTTGTTATTCTTTTGAAATGGCAATCAAGTCATTTTCGATAAGTGTAATTCGCTCTGTATAGAATACATTTTTGTTTTCAATGTATAGAAACTATATTTATCACTGTTCTGGTATCGCGTAGCCTGTTTTTCAAAAATGCTGGATTTGGCTCTTCGGATGGTTTTCTGTGCGCTGTTCTGTTCTATTTCTGCGCGCGCATCCGGGTGCCCTCTTCGTTGCGAATGCTCCGAAGCTGCTCACACGGTGAAGTGTGTTTCCAAAGACTTGCGGAGTGTCCCGTCTGGGATACCAGGGTACACGAGGAATCTGTTCATAACGGGAAACCAGATCAGCAGAATTGGACCGGAATCGTTCAAAGGGTTGGACAATATAACAACGCTGTCACTGAGTAACAATAGGTAAGAGAAACATTGCCTAACAAAACAAAAAAAAACTGTTTTCTAGTTTGGCCTAATTTTATTTGCCCAAGTTTATATATGCCTCATGATTTGATGTGTCAATGTATTATAGCAAAAATGTCATAGTTTGTCTGTCTATATATATTTTCGCACACTTTTGAATGCATCTTATTAACATGAAGCCTTTGATGAATGACATCCTGTTATGTTGGGTAAACTTGAATCAACCATGTGCTTACAATTTTTCTTTATTTTCTTTATTTAACTAGGCAAGTCAGTTAAGAACAAATTCTTATTTAGAATGATGACCTACCCTGGTTGTGATACAGCCTGGAATCGAACCAGGGTCTGTAGTGACACCTCTAGCACTGAGATGCAGTGCCTTTTTAATTTTATTTAACCTTTATTTAACTATACAAGTCAGTTAAGAACAAATTCTTATTTACAATGACGGCCTACACCGGCCATACCCGGACGACACTGGGCCAATTGTGCGCTGCCCTATGGGACTCCCAATCACGGCCGGTTGTGATACAGCCAGGGTGTTTGTAGTGACGCCTCAAGCACTGAGATGCAATGACTTAGACCACTGCGCCACTGTTATTATAGACCATGAGTGACTATGCATCCTCTGCTTCCTCTGTATCCCTCCCTCCCTGCAGGATAACAGAGGTAGAGTCTCAGACGTTCTCTGGGTTGCGTTCCCTCCGCTCTCTGGACCTGAGCTCCAACCAGCTGGCTGTCATCAACCCAGAGGCCTTCACTGTTCCGGGCCACACTCTCAGGGAGCTCAACCTCAGCCGAGCTCTCTACAACCACTCCTCTCTCGTGAACCTGGCTATGTCTCTTCGCTGGTCCACCCTGGTTGAGCTCCGGACCCTGGACCTGTCAGGGAACAGGCTAATCTACCTGCCCTCTCACACCTTCTCCTACCTTGGGGGCCTGCGGAGGCTCATCCTGGCCAACAACTCCCTGGTGGCCCTCCACAATGGCACCTTCTCTGGGCTGGACTCTCTGGAGCAGCTAGATCTGACCCTTAATGCTCTGCGGACCGTCCAGGAGGAGGGCCTGGCTGAGCTGGCCTCTCTGCCCCCCGGGGTGAGACTCCTTCTAGGGGAGAACCCCTGGACCTGTATCTGTGGCATGGAGCCCTTCGCTGCCTGGCTCAACTCCTCCCAGGGGCATGTGGGGGACGCAGAGGGCCTGGTGTGTGCCTTCCCCTCAGACATGAGGAACACCTCTCTGCTGAGGCTGGCGGCTGGACAGGCTGGGGCGGGCGGGGACGGGGTGGCCCTGGGATGCCACATGGTGGGTGAGGGGGCGGACCTGGCCCTCCAGACTTCCTACGTGTTCCTTGGGATCGTCCTGGGCTTCGTGGGACTCGTCTTCCTCTTGGTCCTCTACCTCAACCGGCAGGGCATCAAGAAGAGGATCAATGACATGCGGGAAGCGTGCACGGAGGTGTTGGAGGGATACCACTACCGCTACGAGCACGACTCCGACCCCAGGCTCTCACAGGTCTCCACCACAGCAGACATTTGATGATAGGACCCTCAAGGGGCTTCCATGATCCTTCTTTCATAATCAAAAAAAAATGTTCTATTGCATTTATAAGTTGATAAGATCATGTAAAAACTGTACATGTGAATTGTGTGTAAATATAAACATACAGTAAGTATATGACTGAGTATTGTTATTGTTTTCCTAGTAGCTTTGTCCATGATTAAAGCATGCACTCTCTCATCTGTAGTCCTTCACAACCAGTCCTCACTTTCAGTCCACACATCGTCTGAGACTGGGGATTACCCATGGCTAACAAATGGGCATTGACAGTGAAAGAGAACTGTTGTATGGATGGGGGACTGACTGACTGTTCTTCTACATTGATTTCCCCCTCTTAAAAGTGGGGCTTCTCTGTCTGTCCTAGAATGAAGTGTCACGTGAAAGAGTGAAACTACATTTGGACAGTATCATTTATGTATGTTATGATTCTTGGAACAGAACAGATATGGATGAATATACTTAATTCATGAAGCTGAAGTAATGAAACTGAAGACTGTTCTTATACATTTCACCTGCTATGATTTTACTTAAGTATTGTTCTTTGAGAGGAGGTCTTGTAAATGTATATACTATTGCTACCAAGCTCACATACAGCATAATTAATCAGCTCATGAGTTGCAAGTTGTGTGACACCAACCCCTGTGAAGCTTATGCACAATGGCTATGCCTGAAATTGCACCATATTCCCTGTATGGGCCCTGGTCAAAAGTACTGGACTTATAAAGGGAATATGGTGCCATTGGGACGCAGACAATCTCTCATTGAACTCTGAGGGCCAGCTCACCCCAGGACTGAGGAGCATTTCTTTGGTCTTCTATCCATCTGCCCCAGGGTGCCTGAAAGGAATCCCAGCAGATTAGTCTCCATAGCATTCCAAAGGGAGGAGAACCTCTCCTCTAAGCTCTCCTAAAAGCAACTCTCTCTCTCAATTGAAAAGGGCTGTATTGACATGGGAAACATGTTTACATTGCCAAAGCAAGTGAAATACACAATAAACAAAAGTGAAAATAAACTAATCAGAAATGAGCAGTAAACATTACACTCACAAACGTTTCAAAGGAATAGAGACATTTCAAATGTCATATTATTGCTATGTACAGTATTGTAATGAGGTGTAAATAGTTCAAGTAAAAAAGGGAAAAATAAATAATATGGGTTGCATTTACAATGGTTTTTGCTCTACACTGGTTGCCCTTTTCTTGTGGCAACAGGTCACAAATATTGCTGCTGTGACGTCACACTGGTATTTCACCTAATAGATATGTGAGTTTATCAAAGATAAGATGAGAAGAAAAAGGACTGTTCATTCAGTTCACACTGCACAGCCAAAGTCATCCAGCAACGGAAATCTCAAAACCCTCTTTCATGAAAATGTGCTTTGTTTTAAGTTCTCTAGTTTTATTGTCAAGATGATGAGAACCAGGACGAGGCTGGGGCTATAGGGCTGTAACTGGGGCTATAGGGCTGAGGCTGAAGCTGGGTGTGCATGTGGCAGAACCAAAAGCAATCCCTCCTCCTTGAAGACAACAAGCCATTCTCTTTAAAGGAAGGAAAGCCTGGCTGGAGCTGCAGCTTTTTCTGTTTAAGGGACATTTTTCAGTGATAAGATACAGATGAGTCTGGAATGCCAGCAGCAGAGCAGGCAGCAGTAGTTTCATTGAGAGACCAAAGCCTGTTCTGCTCTTATTAACCAGTGCCATGGAGGAACTGTTGTTGTCTTCTACAACAGAAATATACTATTTGTTTTACACTTCAATTATATTTAATTCCTCTACTGTAAACAGTGTTTTTGACTAATTTGTGTAGTGATAGTTGACTTAAATGGGTTGGGCGTAGATATGAAGGGGGTCCGGGTCTCTTTGAGATGTGCTCTTTGTCATGATCTGCGATGTTTCTGTCATGATAATTGGTCCCAGGTTAATGCTCAGTCTGCTGTGGGGAAACTAGAGGGAGAATTAAACAACAAAGAACACATTTCTTATTGATTTCTAACTCCATTTGATGTTTTCATTTTGATTGCATGTTTTTTAGTTGAATCAGAAAGCCTGCACATTGTGTCGAATCCTTTTAACCAAACTTGAAATTCTCTAGGCATATTTGAATTAGGTTTTCCTTTTTTATATATATTTCAGATAAAAGCCTATAAGTGTCCGCCTGGTTTTGCCATAGCCCTGGTCAAAAGTAGCGCACTATGTTGGGACTAGGGTACCATTTCAAACAGACACAATAACTTCATAAAACAAGAAGGTGCTCTGCTTTGCTGTGGTTGAATTGAACAAAGTTTGACATTACTTTCTGACTCTGCTGGCTCTCATCACAGTGTTGTTCCTCATTATCCTCCTGCACAAAAGCTGACTCACTCCCTCTGTGGCCGTGGTGATGTAGGACGTGTCACAGAGAAAGACCTAACTACGAGCAAAGCTCCACTGCTAATTGCAGGGAGTGCTGCGAGAGAGAGAGAAAATAACTTGAGAGAGAGGGTGAGAGAGGGGGAGGGAGGAAGAGAGAGAGAGAGATGGGGGGTGGGGGTTGTGCCTATCCTTTATCATATTGAATGTTATTCAAATCTCTTTGGTAGTAATAATACAGCATTGGTTACACACTTAGAGTCAGCCAATTGTGCTGCATGCTAAAAATGACCAAATAAAGTATTATTGAAAGGTATAGTATTTTTTTTAAGTCTGTCTATTCATTTATGTTCATGGATGGTACTGTGAAATTGGGCAAGTCTTCAGGTCAAACAAGTGAATTGTGTATCAAATATACATTTCCCAAGTTGCAGAACCCAATCTATGTGGCCATTTACACTGAGAAGAGAAAGCAATTGAGGCTACTACAACAACAAAACAAAGACAGCCTCTAGCTAATGGCGTGTTCTGTGAACTGTGCATTGTCCTCCCATGCTAACATGCTTTGTGATGTGATAGCAGCTAGCTTCTCCCACAATCATGACTAGGGTGCGTCTGAAATGGCACCCTGTTCCCTTTAGTATACTACTCCAGCCACCCTAGTCATAGACGTCTCTCTGCTACCGCACGGAAAGCGGTACCGGAGCGCCAAGTCTAGGTCCAAGAGGCTTCTAAACAGCTTCTACCCCCAAGCCACAAGACTCCTGAACAGCTAATCAAATGGCTACCCAGACCATTTGCATTGCCCCCTCCCCCTTCTACACTGCTGCTACTCTCTGTTATTATCTATGCATAGTCACATTAATAACTCTACCTACATGTACATATTACCTCACTTACCTCAACACCGGTGCCAGTACATTGACTCTGTACCGGTACCCCCTGTATACAGCCCCGCTATTGTTATTTACTGCTGCTCTTTAATGATTTGTTATTCTTATCTCTTACTTTTTTTGTGGGTATTTTCTTAAAACTGCGTTGTTGGTTAAGGGCTTGTAAGTATTCGATGCATATGACAAATAGAATTTGATTTGATTTCGATGCCCATTCCCTATAGTGCACTACATTTGATGATGGACAGTAGTGCACTATATAGGGAATAGGGTGCCATTTCAGGTACAGCCTATGTCTGGCAGTCTGATACAGCAGCCATTATCAGTGAAGTGTCATCATTCCTAATAACTGCCACTGGGAAGGAAATCCATGAGAAGTAGGCCTATTTCCATTTGCCTTTATGCAATGTGTCATGACAAGAGCAAAGCATGAGAATGAATGTAGTAGTGCACTATAAAGAGAATAGGGTGCAATTTGGGAAGCAGACAGACAGAGATTGGTGACTGTTGGTCATTACTTACCCCTCAGGTTATTATTGGGTGGATCTGTGACTGGGTTCGATTAACGGACTTATGTTATCTGGCTTTGGCCACAACTGTTGTCTTGAAAAATCAATGGTGTCAGTTTTCAATAGGCTGGGCTGCAAGGTTGTCACGGCAGGGAAGGAAGAGCAGAGAGATTGTCAGAGAGCTAGAGAGAGACAGACAGACAGATAGAAAGAGAGAGAGAGACAGACAGACAGACAGACAGACAGACAGACAGACAGACAGACAGACAGACAGACAGAGAGAGAGAGAGAGAGAGAGAGAGAGAGAGAGAGAGAGAGAGAGAGAGAGAGAGAGAGATGGGGAGATAAAGAGAGAGAAATAGATTCAATATAAACTGGCAATGTCTCTCTCCATCGCTTTCTATACAACAGAGGAATACAGCCTAGCTAGTTAAAACCATAAGACAAATTAAACCAATTAGCTGTTGTTTTTTGTTGTTGTTGTTTTGTGTTGTATGATGATGAAAAATCATGTTTACATCCCCCACAAAGAAATGATTGCCACAATGATAGCACTGTCTCTTCTAGAATGTGGCAATCAAAATACTTCCATGTCTCTCTCTCCCACATGGGAAGTTCCTGTTTGACAGAGAAAATCCCTGGTTTATAATTTGCTTTTTATTTCTTCTTTTCCGCTTCAAGCAAGAAAGCTGGGTTTTTTTAACGACTTGAATGATACAAAAGTTTTGCAAGACCACTGGGCAGCTTTGGAAGAGGCAACTTTCATTCTTTGATATTTTATTATTTTCACTAATCTCTGCTATGCGGTTTGGCTATTAAATAGAGAGAGAAAGAAGGGAAAAAAATATTTTTATGTTTCTAAGTTACTTTTGAAAACGTTCCTCTCAGGCAATTAGCCATTTATATGAGTCCTTTCTGTTGGGGAACATCTTGGCGCCATTAACTGGGTTTAATCGCTATGATAGAGAATATGGCTTAAAAGTGAATCCCACATCTGTGAGAAATTGAACATGTAAAAAAAGAAGAGACCACAACAGTCAGTGGCATGACGACAAAGACAAAGTGGCATCCACTTGGCCGCAGGATATGTAATGGCAAACAGACAGACGGAGCTCTGGAGAAGGAGGAGCAACTTTCTTTTTCTTTCGCTCTCTCTTTCTGTCCCTCTCTCTCTCTGTCTCTCTTCCTCCTCTCTCCCTTTCTTTCTCCCTCCCTCCCTCACATTTTCTCATTCTCTACCCCTCTCTTCACCCCTGCTTCCACTCTATCGAAGCATCTCTCTTCCTCTCTCTGCCTCTCTCTCTGGTCCACGGTGGTTCCTTTCTGTGGCAGATCTGTAGCCCCTCTAGCCTCTGACTCTGTCCAGAACGAACCCATGACATGTTGAAGTGGAGCACAATTGGTTTCAAAGCAACACTCATTATCCCAAGTCTTACACCGTCGTAGCAAACGGCGACAGAAGTCAATCCCAACCCCCTTTACATGACCAGCACCTCATTGGAACCACAATCAGTTAGAATCAGCATACAAATAACATACAATATGTTACTGTAAGATTCCTTTCCTTCACATTTGGTGACTCTCATATTTATCACAGTATGTCCACGGCCATAGTTCCATCAATTGATTGAAATTGAAGCGCGGGCTTTCCTCTTCCCCTTCACTCATTTAACCATCCCTCCATAGACATATCATGTTGACCCAGCCGTATCTGTATCTCTATAGCTTGGTGTAGCGACAGTAAGCTCTACACACAAACAGATGTGGGACCAGGCTAGTGTATCCTGTCCAGCATGTCAAAACAGTCCTGAGACAATAGACAGCTACAGAACCACAGAGGGATTGGCCCATCTATTGTTCTGGTGCTCAATTGATCAATGGTAGCTAATAGTGTTTGCCAGAGGGTGGAAGAGCAGGGGGAGGTGGGAGAGAAGTTGGTACAGCTGAAGCAATACACCCATTAAAGCAGAGGGCCGGCTGTATCGACACACACAAAGGCTGCGTTAACACCGTTAGAACAATTCAGATCTTTTGCCAAATATTTGCATATCTGAAACCTATCTGATTAAAAAAACACATGGAATCTGATCTTTTGACTTCAGCTTTATTCCACCTCCATATGTGGATATGAATCCTGATACAAACCTGATCCTTCATATGTGACTTCTGTCTGGATGCTCAGATCAGATTCAGATTTTCTTGCTCAGAATGATTTATTTTTTCTTCAAAACTTGCCATTGTTGGCCTGATTACCAACAATGATGAGACAGCCTACAGGGAGGAGGCGAGTGCCCTTGGAGTGTGGTACCAGGAAAATAACTTCTCAGTCAACCTCAAAAAAACAAAGGAGCGGATCCTGGACTTCAGGAAACAGCACCTCCCTATCCACAGGGAGTACCCCCCTATCCACATCGACGGGGCCACTGTGGAAAAGGTGGAAAGCTTCAAGTTCCTCAGCGTGCACATTACTGACAAACTGAAATAGTCCACCCACACATACAGTGTGGTGAAGAAGGCACAACAGCGCCTCTTCAACCTCAGGAGGCTGAAGAAATTTGTCTTGGCACCTAAACCCCCACAAACTTTTACAGATGCACAATTGAGAGCATCCTGTCGGGCTATATCACCGCCTGGTGCGGCAACTGCACCGCCCGCAACTGCAGGGCTCTCCAGAGGGTGGTGCGGTCTGCACAACACATCACCGGGAGCAAACTACCTGCCCTCCAGGACACCTACAGCACCTGATGTCACAAGAAGGCCAAAAAGATTATCAAGGACAACAACCATCCGAGCCACTGCCTGTTCACCCCGCTATCATCCAGAAGGCGAGGTCAGTACAGGTGCATCAAAACTGTGACCGAGAGACTGAAAAACAGCTTTTATCTCAATGCCATCAGACTGTTAAATAACCATCAGTTGCAACTTAGAGGCTGCTGCCCTATATACATAGACTTGAAATCACTGGCCGCTTTAATAATGTTTACATATTTTGCATTACTCATCTCATATGCATATACTGTATTATATTATACTGTATCTGCGACATTGCTCATCCAAATATCTATATATTCTCAGTGTTAATACTCAAATCATATTTTGTTCACATGCAAAATGGAGTGTGGACAGTCAGAAAAAAAGATTGGATATAGGAAGAAAAGCTGATTTGGGTTCTTAGGGTGTAAACACAGCCTTATACACACAGGGTGGCTTAGGGTGTAAACACAGCCTTATACACACAGGGTGGCTGTGTAAACACAGCCTTATACACACAGGGTGGCTGAGTAAACACAGCCTTATACACACAGGGTGGCTGTGTAAACACAGCCTTATACACACAGATTGGCTATGTAAACACAGCCTTATACACACAGAGTGGCTGAGTAAACACAGCCTTATACACACAGGGTGGCTGAGTAAACACAGCCTTATACACACAGAGTGGCTGAGTAAACACAGCCTTATACACACAGGGTGGCTGTGTAAACACAGCCTTATACACACAGAGTGGCTGAGTAAACACAGCCTTATACACACAGAGTGGCTGAGTAAACACAGCCTTATACACACAGAGTGGCTGAGTAAACACAGCCTTATACACACAGGGTGGCTGTGTAAACACAGCCTTATACACACAGAGTGGCTGAGTAAACACAGCCTTATACACACAGAGTGGCTGAGTAAACACAGCCTTATACACACAGAGTGGCTGAGTAAACACAGCCTTATACACACAGGCTCTGGTTGTTGCTGAAGTGTTGGGCTCTGCTTTATCCTAAGACTGGCCTGGATATGTATGTGTTGGGGTTTTATGGCGGGGTACATTCCATCATAATGGTCTCTACCTACCTAAAAGTAATACAATGCCTCTATTATCACAAGACTTCCATTCACTACAGATTGGTCGACTAGGGGATTGAGCGCTCAGAGAGTTAGAAACATAGGCATTTGGTAAAAACAAAAACAGTCATGTGAAGCGGAGAGAAATACTGAAACCACACTAATGTGGCTTCCCTCTGAAGTCTTCACACAACCATTCATCTGAGAAGTGTGTGTGGAAGCATGTGTGTGTATGTGTGTGACGGTTCCTTTGTCTGTCTATCTGGCCATGTGGCTTGTAAGAAGTTATGTTCTGTTGTAGCTGTGGTTGTTTAGAGGGGATGAGGTTAGGCAGTTATTAATTAGACATTCAGTTTTTCCCTCACACACACACGCACGCACGCACGCACGCACGCACACACACACACACACACACACACACACACACACACACACACACACACACATCCTTGTGGGGATCAAACAATTGATTCCCCTTCAACATTTTCCCTAACCCCTAACCTTTAATCCTAACCCCAAACCCCTAACCCTAATTGTAACCCTGAATCTAAACAAAACGTGGATTAAGGGGTTGATTCAGAGGGGTTGGGTTAAATGCGGAAGACACATTTCAGTTGAATGCATTCAGGTGTACAACTGACTAGGTATCCCCAAATCAAATCAAAAATATCCTTTTTCCTTCCTGTTTTACTATCCTAGACTTCATCTAATTCATGCATCAATGGCCCTCATTGTAAATAAGAATTTGTTCTTAACTGTCTTGTCTAGTTAAATAAAGGTTAAATAAAAAATGTATAAAATAAATGGTCTGATATCTAGTATTGATTTAAGCTGTGAGGACAAAGGGCTAAAGACCAAAACAATAAATTCATCTGGAAGCAGCAGTCATCTCAACACATCAGGGACCAGTTCCCCTTCACTCTCATTAAAGGCCCACTGTGATCTCTCTCGTTAAAGGCCCACTGTGATCTCTCTCGTTAAAGGCCCACTTGGGGATATCTCTCAGTGAATAAGGATAATAATCTTAGGGATGGTTTCCCGAACACAGATTAAGCCTAGTCCTAGACTAAAAATCCTGGTCAATGGAGATTCTCCAGGACAAAGCTTAATCACTGTCCCGGAAACACGTCCTCAGATCTATTCATCTCCTTTTCTCGATTTGAGAGGGCATCTCGTTTCCTCACACAGCACGTATCTGTCTTGTGAAGTGATTATAGATATCAATTTACCAGTATGCGTAGTTTACTGAGTCAATTGGGACCTTTTAAATGCACAAATAAAATGACACAAATGTATATGTAAAATTATTGTTATTGTGGTCAATTCAAAATCTAGATGTAGAGTTGGCAGCTATTATTGTAGTTAATATTATAGTGGCTGAAATAAATGCTTGTGTAATGCTAGAACTCTGGGACAGACTTGGACAGGGCTCTGCTTCACTTGTCATTTCTGATGATGAATCTTTGATCTGCGTGGTCACAGCGGTAGGCATGGCTCTCTATAGGTAGCTTGACCTCTCGCCTGTAGGGGGAGGAGTCTTATGCCTCGTTATATCTCAGGTTATTATTACCTTCATTTCTTCCCCACAACGACCAGATGCCGAAGCGAGAGGGGGCCTGGCGCGCCCGACAGGGATCTGAAGCACCTGATTGGCTGGGAGGAGAAGTACGTTCTGAAGGTCAAAGGGTAAATTCTTCCAGAGAGGAGATGAGAGGAGACACCACCTGCCTGGTGTTGTGCTGACGGTCGCACCTCTCTCTCTGAATTCTACTACTGACATTAAAACACGTAACAGACAGGGACAGTCAGTGATGGAGGCATATACTGTACATCTGTCAACCTCGAACAATTCAATGAAGCCTACCTAGCGCAAATATCACTACTACTACTACTAATACTGCTATCACTACTACTACTACTATCACTACTGCTACTATCAAGACTACTACAATCCATACTACTACTATTATCACCACTACTACTGCTACTATCACTACTACTACTACTACTATCACTACTGCTACTATCACTACTACTACAATCCCTACTACTACTATTATCACCACTACTACTGCTACCAACTCTACTACTACTGCTACTATCACTACTACTTCTACTACTATCACTTCTACTACTTGGCATAGAGCCAGAGAGAGAGATAGATGGAAAGAGAGCTCAAGATGTACGTTGTACAGTATGCCTATTATGATGAAACATCATGGGTGAAGCAGATTGTTCAATGACCTGACAGTCATCGTCCCATTAGAGAGAACAGTCACCTCCGTCCTCTGTTGATTAATAGATCTCATTTTCAGTATGATTTATGACACCTTCCTCTTCATGCAAATCTAGAATCCGTCTAAATGTTCTGTCACAAAGATAGTTCCTGCTGATACCAGTGGAAGGAAGATTTTTCTCTTTCTATTATTTATTTTTCTTTCACGTTCTTTTCTCTTTTATGAATGTTCCCAGGCGTGATGGAAAAAGAGAGGAAACGAAACAGCTCCTAAAAGAATTCCCTCTGTGCCTCCGCTACTTCCTCGGCAGGAAATAGCATAGCTTTTATCTGAACCACCACACATGGCTGGTCAATGCATACGAGGTGTTGCTGTCTCTCCATTTAACTGTGACAGGGGTAAATCTGTTCCCTTCCTGGCTCATCATACACCGCACTGTAAATGTCAAACAGGTCAACAATAATCTAACATCTCAAACGTAAGGAAACATTCTGAATCTTAACTCCACGGCTAACTAGTCAGACCTTTGATCAAACTACTTGATATCTTTCAAATACTTTGCACTTGAGCCTGTGTGGAATGCCAGATATGGGTTTGTATTCTTGGGATTATTCTATTGGTTCCACTGCGCCAGGCACAGAGGAAGACTTGGAGTGACTGAATACTATCTGAACCTAAGTGGTTTAGCAATGCTGTGCGTCTGATTAGAAGATGAGGGTGAAAGTGGGACAGACATCCTCATGGATACAAGGCCTGATGACAAACACACCAGCTCCTCCAGGACTGGACATTGATGAGCCTATCATTAACAGATTAACACCCACCAGACAGATGTTAGAGAAGCGTCCTACATAACTGGTGGCTAGGGTAATATACTACCCAGTTATAGTCTGAGTCAATTTGGTCAAGCAGGCCCAATTTTTTTTGTGACATTCAGCGTAGGTTTGCAAAGTGAAATTCCAGGTGCGACAAACCAAGACACTGGGTTATAAAGCACACATGCAAATACCTCAATGACAACACTGCCATTCTATTCCTGTAGTCTTATAGTTAGGGCCAGGAGTTCCCATCTGACCATGTGTGACTCCTAGTCATAGTACATTTGTCATGCTAACGTAATGGTAGGTATTAAGGCAAAATGTAGGGCTCATAAGGGGGACATGAAGATCAGAAATGTCATGGACTTTGGCACTAACATAAAGACAAGATATCAGGGGTCAAATATGATTGAGTTTCTGGAAGAAAATACATAATCCACTTTGATGGTTGTTACACAAACTAAGTCAAGCTGCATTAGAACCTGAAGTGTGCTCTGGGTCTCCCCAGCTGCAGGGGGTGAATGAAGCATCGTTAAATGTTAAGCCCAACAGTTTCAGGCTCATTGTAGAGGCCCAGTCATGCAACATCTTATCAAATGCCAGCATACAAAAAGTCCTGCTGGACCAAGCAGACATTTACCAGTAAAGATTTGTCTGATAAAAAAAACTTAATGGATACAATAACAGCGAGACTGAACTTGGATTAGATTCAATGTTATTTATTAAAAACCATTGAAGTAGAAAGCCTGGCATCACTTCATGGTCTCAGCACCTAGAAGACAAACCAGTAGATTAGTAACAAGCAAACATGACAGGCTGCCCAATTCTGATCCCCCCCTCATTGTCAAGAGCAGTGGCAAAAAGATCAATAAGCTGCGTGTGTAAACCTAACAGGCTAAGCAGCATAACAATAAACACCAATCACCTCAACTGGTGGTTACAGCTCTCACTTAGTCATGTTCTGGGCTCCCATCTAGTAGAGCGTGAGACTTGGACGAAGGTAGTGCTGGGGCCTTCCTGCTTGGCAGGCAGAGTGTGGTGTTGCTGTGGCTTGTTAACACTTGAGCTGGTTTTGGAGTGGCTAGTGGAGGCATTGCGCCCACGATGAATACGGTCTTGGAGCCGACGGATATGAGTGCCACCGTAGCGTGCTGGGATGTTGTAGATGGAGACCAGTGCAAAGCTTTGAGGTGTGGTGGTGGTACTGCTCTGGGTAGGGCCATGGAGGTTAAAGAAAATGCTCTGGGTAGGTCCTTTGGCATAGCTAGGGATTGACTTCATAGCATTGGGAGTATAGCTGGGCTGATATCTTTGCCTGGGGGCAGGTTTAGAGCTGCTTGGTTTCTGCACATAGGTTGAAGAGCTGCCAGCCTGGGCAGAACTGTGGAGGATGGAGATTGGCCCACTACTGGCAACATAGCTAGGCTGGTAGTGCCCCATCTGACCAGAGACTTGCCTGTGGTTGCTTTCGGCAGGTGTAGTGCTGCTTGGCTTCTGGTTGGCGGCAAGGATATTCTGGCTGTAGATTGAACCACTGCCACCCTGGTTAGAGGTAAACAGGCTCTGGCGTGGTGTTACAGCAAGGGTAGAGCCAGGCTTGTAGGTTCCATAGGAGTTTCTACTAGGCGTAGAACTTGGGGTAAAGAGACTGGAGATAGACGCCAGGCTAGATATAGGGATACTGCTGCTTCTGGAGGCTCCATCTATTCTCTGGGCAGAAGTTTGGGCATATTGACTAGAAATTGAACCACTACTGGCAGAGGCATGTCTGCTCTGGTATGGCTTGACATATTGAGAGAAGCTGGGCTTGTACACATTTGTTGCACTCCCACTTTCAGTAGACCCAAAATGCAGAGGACCTGATCTAAATGAAGTTCCTGAAGAACCACGTGAGGGAGCTTGAAGGTTAGGGGTGGAAGCCACTTCCCTTACGGACTGGTAGATTCCACTTTGTGCCACAGAATTCTGGGGGGTTGATTTGAATAAATGGCTTCCTAGGAAATTATGAACAGATCCAGAGTTCCTAGAAAGAGGCTGTAATGGAAAGGTTTCGGGCTGAATTCCCTTTGCTTCCCAACTTGAAACCATCTTCACTGCACTAGGGTTAGTGACACTTTGGCCTGAGGTTATACTGGCAAGGGTGTGACGCTTGTTGTGGCTGACAGAGGTTCTACTGGCTATAGAGCCAGAGAGGCCTAACATTCTTGGGGCAGGCTGGATAGAGCTTGAAGCAGAGCCTCTGAGGGATAGTTCCTGGTTATGGGTGTTGGGTCCAGTCTCTCTGGGAGTAGCATCACTCTGGACAGAACTTGAAGTACTAAAAGCTGGTTTGATTTGATCCTGAGGATAGACATCACCTGGTTGTGTCTGTTCATCTTCCACTTGGGAAGAGCCAGAATACATGTAGCCTCTTAATCTCTGGGCATCTAAACAGATTAGGGAAAGTATGAG
The DNA here is from genome assembly GCF_029448725.1 of Salvelinus fontinalis. NCBI lineage: Eukaryota > Metazoa > Chordata > Actinopteri > Salmoniformes > Salmonidae > Salvelinus > Salvelinus fontinalis. The sequence continues at coordinate 30,559,677 of NC_074696.1, read as the reverse complement.
TCACCTCAATTTTAAAGCTGATCTTCAACACACAAAAAAATGACAATGTATTGTTCATGCCTTACCATGTGGAGCACAAGCAGATCTTAAAGGTTCTGAGAACATGGAGCAAAGCAACAGAATCCTGTTAAGAAAAGAAATTCAGTGCCTGTACAACACAAGTGAAATGGAACAACAAAGTCAAGCACGACCCATGTAGTAGATCTACAAAACATTGTTCAAAAACTCTTACCACAAATGAATTCCAAAAGCCATATCTAAGTACCAACAGACAAGCCACCACAACTATAGTTGCCAAGTTGAAACCGTAGGCCCACTGTGACTTACTGCCTTGCTCAATTGCCATACTAGCTGGGTGTGTATTTATTGCCTGAACCTGCAATTGCCATTCAATCACTGGCTCATTGATTGATCACGTTCAGCTTTATGTCTTTGTTGAGAGAACAGATTTTAAATCAATCAAGGCTAGGAGAGAGGAAGGAAGAAGTTAAGGGGAGAATTGCTTACTCCTCGCGTCCTCTCTCCTCACCTCCTTCTCAAAACCCATTGAAGAAGAAGATCAGAGGGGCGGGACCTCTGGCTTTCTCATCCAATGGGGGTTGAGAAGGAGACAAGGAGAGAGGATGCGAAGAGTAAGCAATTGAGATCTTCCCAATCAGAGACTTAAGAAATTCATCCAAACAAGAGGGCTATCGTTATGACATCACAATGACATGCAGCTGAACATGATCAATCAAGCAAACAGTGATGATGACTGCATTTTCATACAGGCAGCCCAATTCAGATTTTTTTCCCACGCTATTTGGTCTTTTGATCAATCACATCAGATATTTTCACATCAGCTCTTTTTCAGAGCTGATCTGATGGTCAAAAGACCAATTAGTGAAAAAAGATCAGAATTGGACTGGGTGTCTAAACATAGCCAAACATACACCCAACTGATATACCAAATACACAAGGCAGTAAGGATGTGTTTCGACAGGCAGCCCAATTTAGAGTTTTTTTCCCACCACTAGTCGGTCTTTCGACCAATCACATTGGATCTTTTCACATCAGATATTTCTCAGAGCTGATCAGATTGGTCAAACGACCAATTAGTTTAAAAAAATCTGATTTGGGCTGCCTGTCTAAACACAGCCCAAGTCACAGCGCAAGCGGGCCTAAGTTTGCTAGCTGGCAGCTATTGCATTTTTTAGTCTGTGGGTGCTGTAGTACTTAAACGCCCACACAGAAATTCTGGATTTTATTTGAATGTTACAACCCACCAGCATGGCATTGTTTATTAATCAGAAACAGTTGCAAAGTTATTCCATGGAGCAATTTAAAACGTATGATTTTGGACCGCCACTTTTTTTTTTTACAGAAAATTATCTTTATATTTTTTTACTTTTTTAGCTAGTCTGTATTCAAAAATAAATAAACATAATATATATACACTGCTCCAAAAAATAAAGGGAACACTTAAACAACACAATGTAACTCCAAGTCAATCACACTTCTGTGAAATCAAACTGTCCACTTAGGAAGCAACACTGATTGACAATAAATTTCACATGCTGTTGTGCAAATGGAATAGACAACAGGTGGAAATAGGCAATTAGCAAGACACCCCCAATAAAGGAGTGGTTCTGCAGGTGGTGACCACAGACCAATTCTCAGTTCCTATGCTTCCTGGCTGATGTTTTGGTCACTTTTGAATGCTGGCGGTGCTTTCACTCTAGTGGTAGCATGAGACGGAGTCTACAACCCACACAAGTGGCTCAGGTAGTGCAGCTCATCCAGGATGGCACATCAATGCGAGCTGTGGCAAGAAGGTTTGCTGTGTCTGTCAGCGTAGTGTCCCGAGCATGGAGGCGCAACCAGGAGACAGGCCAGTACATCAGGAGACGTGGAGGAGGCCGTAGGAGGGCAACAACCCAGCAGCAGGACCGCTACCTCCGCCTTTGTGCAAGGAGGAGCAGGAGGAGCACTGCCAGAGCCCTGCAAAATGACCTCCAGCAGGCCACAAATGTGCATGTGTCTGCTCAAACGGTCAGAAAGAGACTCCATGAGGGTGGTATGAGGGCCCGACGTCCACAGGGGGGGGTTGTGCTTACAGCCCAACACCGTGCAGGACGTTTGGCATTTGCCAGAGAACACCAAGATTGGCAAATACGCCACTGGCACCCTGTGCTCTTCACAGATGAAAGCAGGTTCACACTGAGCACATGTGACAGAGTCTGGAGACGCCGTGGAGAACGTTCTGCTGCCTGCAACATCCTCCAGCATGACCGGTTTGGCGGTGGGTCAGTCATGGTGTGGGGTGGCATTTCTTTGGGGGGCCGCACAGCCCTCCATGTGCTCGCCAGAGGTAGCCTGACTGCCATTAGGTACGGAGATGAGATCCTCAGACCCCTTGTGAGACCATATGCTGGTGCGGTTGGCCCTGGGTTTCTCCTAATGCAAGACAATGCTAGACCTCATGTGGCTGGAGTGTGTCAGCAGTTCCTGCAAGAGGAAGGCATTGATGCTATGGGCTGGCCCGCCCGTTCCCCAGACCTGAATCCAATTGAGCACATCTGGGACATCATGTCTAGCTCCATCCACCAACGCCACGTTGCACCACAGACTGTCCAGGAGTTGGCGGATGCTTTAGTCCAGGTCTGGGAGGAGATCCTGGACGGGGGACCATCCTCCACCTCATCAGGAGCATGCCCAGGCGTTGTAGGGAGGTCATACGAGCACGTGGAGGCCACACACACTACTGAACCTCATTTTGACTTGTTTTAAGGACATTACATCAAAGTTGGATCAGCCTGTAGTGTGGTTTTCCACTTTAATTTTGAGTGTTACTCCAAATCCAGACCTCCATGGGTTGATAAATTTGATTTCCATTGATAATTTTTGTGTGATTTTGTTGTCAGCACATTCAACTATGTAAAGAAAAAAATATTTAATAAGAATATTTCATTCAGATCTAGGATGTGTTATTTTAGTGTTCCCTTTATTTTTTTGAGCAGTGTATATATATAAGGCACTGCATCTCAGTGCAATAGGATGTTTCACATCTGGCCGTGATTGGGAGTCCAATAGGGCGGCGCACAATTGGCCCAGCGTCCGGGTTTGACCGGGGAAGGCCGTCATTGTAAATAAGAATTTGTTCTTAACTGACTTGCCTAGTTAAATAAAGGTTCAATAAAAAATAAAAATCAGCTATGGCCCTACACAGAGTGGGACCAGCAGTGGCACCTCCACAACCCCTCAGCGCTTTGCCCTGGCCACCATCCAAAGCATCCCAGAACACTACGGTGGAGCTTGTATCCGTTGGCTCCAAGACCCTGTTCACAATGGGAGTAGTGCCTCCTCCCCTAGTCACTCCAAACCCAGCTCCTCAAGTGTTAACAAGCCACAGCCAAACTACACTGCACCTGCCAAGCAGAAAGGCCCCAGCACTACATACATTAGAGTCCAGACATCTAGTATGGGAGACCATGGGTTGAGATATCACTAAGCGTCTTTGGATGTTAGAAAAACTTTATAAATTGTTCACATTTGGTGGTGGTAATGCACCTTAAGTTGGTTGCCTACTCCCATATGAAATCAGAAGAAGAAAGATGAAAGAGGACAGATTAATCAAGGAAAACGAACTAAAAACAAACTAGGTTTTGAATTTTTAATCTGTGGATTTATTTTCAGTGTAGAGAACACACGATTTTGAATGCTTTCAGCAAGCACTTCAGATGCTTCGTGTGACTTGCTACTAATCTACATGTCTTCAAGGTGAGACTCAAAACGGATGTAATTTTGGACTTAAATTAATTTAAATAAATTGTTGAATAATTCATATTATTCTACCTGTCTTATTTTATGTATTTTCAGTTGATTTTACTTTCATTCAAATCAAATCAACTTTTATTGGTCAATTACACATATTTAGTAGACGTTATTGCAGTTGTAGCGAAATGCTTGGATACATGGGAAATAAGTCACTTGCATGACTGCATTTAGACAAATATTTCAAATAAACCATTCAATCAACAGTACGTTTTTTTGTGTTATGAATTATTTAGCCATTTACTGTGCCATCCTTGAACCCTAGAGACCAGTGGCCAGGCATTGAGATTACTGTGTGGAAAGTAGGGCCTCCATTTCCATGTCACCCCTATAGATGTGATGTAGGTGCCATCTACTGTTGAATGGCTGCACTACCATTTTTGTTTGTGCAGTGTGTCTCAGCTTCAGTAATATGAAGATAGCATGACATGCTGACCAAAAAGGCTGTGTTGCGTGCGCGATCATAGCAAAAATAAATGTACACACATACGTGTTATTCAATAATTTCATCCAAACTGCTAACCAGTCTCTAAAATAGAACTTGGTTCTATTTTAGACACTTGACGCGCTGCAATCCCGCCTCTCCCATCTACTCATTGGTTTTTACAAGCATATAACCACAGATACATCAATGAGACAGATATTTTGGCAGATGTATAAACGTGAAGCATCTGGTTGGCGTTTCCACTCACTAGGAAGCCCAATGGTTGGCAGTGGGAGATGGGGCGAGATGGATTTTCACCGACATTCTACTAGTTTTTTCATCAATGAAACATTTGATCTCAATATTATTTTTTGTTTCCAAAACTATCTCGTGCTTGGCTCTGCCCACCTTGCTTGTTCTGCCCACAATGATTCATTTACTCCCTTTGGAAATGACAGGCTGTGGTCTATCCTGGGCTAGTATAAAAGTCTTTGATATAGCTATGTGGGTGATTAAAAGATGAATGAGGTCCACACTCCAGTCCAGTTGGTGGTGGTAATGTACCTTAAAGTTGGTTGCCAACTGCCATATAAAATCACAAGAAGAAATATGAAAGAGGACAGATTAATCAACGAAAACAAACTTAAAACGACCTAGGTTTTGACTTTTTAATCTGTCGATTAATTGTCAGTGTAGAGAACACAAGATTTCGAATGACTCAAAATGGGTAGAAATTTTACAAATATCCAGCAATGAAAAAGACCATATGTATTTCAGGTAAAATAACACCCCAATGTTTATCTCTGAGGACAAATTAGCTAGCAACAAGCAAGTTAACCCTCTCTGGGTGGGGATAGAATGTCCTGTAAGGAACACAGTAGTATAGCTTGTCTGTCAATAGCTCCTCTTATCTCATACATTGTCTCACACTTGCATCCTGCTTACATACTAACAAGGAACAAAAAGTCCTTGTCCTCATTCTGACTAAAACTACACACATCAGATTTATAGAGGTATGATTCTAATAAATTTCATACAATCATACAATGACAGGGTAGTTTTAGTTATAGTTCTACGTCAAATGTATACATCATTTAGTCATTATTCATGAACATCCCATAATATTGATTCACAGGTGGTTCTGGTACTTTAACCTGCGTGTCATGAACGCATATGGTGGGTATAGACAAAATCAAGATTCACATGATGGCACACAGAGATGCACGCGCGAAGCCGGTTTGTTCAGCATGTGAGGCTTGTTTGTGCAAGTAGACAGCGCAATAACCAGAAATTTCATTTTGCATCTAAAATTTAAATGCGGCCCTAAAATATGAGTAGAACTCATTCAATCGTTATGGGGGAACATGGTGTGCGTATGACATCATCTCTCACCAGTGGGTTGAGCTTATGAATATGATGGCAGCACTGTGGAGGGTTCTGCTTGCTGCTTCCGGCTCGACTTAGCTTTTTTATGGGTATTTTCGCATTAATTATTACTCTGTTTGCCCAGAATGTTTGTGCAATAAATTCCTATGACCGACAAACACTTCTGGATCATGAATCGGAAGCTACACACTTATCTTTCAGCCTCCCAGATCTGGAATAATACACTGAACTGAACAAAAATATAAACGCAACATGCAACAATTTCAAAGATTTTAGAGTTACAGTTCATATAAGGAAATCAGTCAATTGAAATAAATTCATTAGTCCCTAATCTATGGATTTCACATGACTGAGAATACAGATATGCATGTGTTGGCCACAGATACCTTAAAAAAAGGTAGTGGAGTGGATCAGAAAACCAGTCAGTATCTAGTGTTACCACCATTTGCCTCATGCAACGCGACACATCTCCTTTGCATAGAATTGATCAGGCTGTTGATGGTAGCCTGTGGAATGTTGTCCCACTCCTCTTCAATGGCTGTGCGAAGTTGCTGGGTTTTGGTGGGAACTGGAACTGTCGTAGACGTCAATCCAGAGCATCCCAAACATGCCTTAATGCTTGTCTGGGGAGTATGCAGGCCATGCAGAACATTTTCAGCTTCCAGGAATTGTGTACAGATCCTTGCGACATGGGGCCGTGCATTGTCATGCTGAAACAGGAGGTGATGGCGGCAGATGAATGGCACGACAATGTGCCTCAGGATCTCGTAACGGTATCTCTGTGCATTCAAATTGCCATTGATAAAATGCAATTGTGTTCGTTGTCCGGAGCTTATGCTTGCCCATTCCATAACCCCACCGCCACCTTAGGGCACTCTGTTCACAACGTTGACATCAGCAAACTGCTCGCCCACACAACGTCTGCCATCTGCCCGTTACACTTGAAACCGAGATTCATTCATGAAGAGCACAATTCTCCAGCGGGCCAGTGGCCATCGAAGGTGAGCATTTGCCTACTGAAGTCGGTTACGACGCCGAACAGCAGTCAGCTCAAGACCTTGATGAGGATGACGAGCATGCAGATGATATTCCCTGAGATTGTTTCTGACAGTTTGTGCAGAAACTCTTCGGTTGTGTAAACCCACACTTTCATCAGCTGGCCGGGTGGCTGGTCTCAGACAATCTTGCAGGTGAAGAAGCCGGATGTGGAGGTCTTGATTACACGTGGTCTGCGGTTGTGAGGCCGGTTGGACCTACAGCCAAATTCTCTAAAACAACGTTGGGAGAGAAATTGGCTTATGTTAGAGAAATTAACATTCAATTATCTGGCAACAGCTCTGGTGGACATGCATTCAGCATGCCAATTGCACACACCATCAAAACTTGTAGCATTGTGTTGTGTGACAAAACTGCACATTTTAGAGAGGCCTATTATTGTCCCCAGCACAAGGTGCACCTGTGTAATGATCATGCTGTTTAATCAGCTTCTTGGTATGCCACACCTATCAGGTGGATGGATTATCTTGGCAAAGGAGAAATACTCACTAACAAGGATGTAAACAAATTTGTGCAACAAATTTGAGAGAAATAAACTTTTTGGGTCCATGGAAAATTTCTGCCTACAAGCAGCATCTCAAGAAGGAGCCACCAACACAGAGAATAGTGAAGCGCTGGACAGAGGAGGCAGACTCAAGGCTGCAGGTGTAACGGCGTTCCTCCTCCTCTCCATCTTCGGAAAAGGAGGAGTATTGAGGGAACCAAGGCGCAGCGAAGTTTGAACACATAATGATTTATTAAATAAACAAAATAGACAAAGACGAAAACGAACTATACTGGATATAACCAACAAAATAACAAAACGATGTAGACAGACCTGAACAAACGAACTTACATATACACGAAGCACGCTGACACAGGAACAGACTACATAAACCGAAACGAACGAACAACCGAAACAATCCCGTATGGTGTAAGACATAACACAGACACAGGAGACAATCACCCACAAACAAACAGTGAGAATGCCCTACCTAAATATGACTCTTAATTAGAGGAAAACGCAAACCACCTGCCTCTAATCAAGAGCCATACCAGGCAAACCAAAACCAACATAGAAACAGATAACATAGACTGCCCACCCAAAACTAACGCCCTGACCAATTACACATACAAAACAACATAAAACTGGTCAGGACCGTTACAGCAGGATTGTTTTGAGAAGACTGACTGGAATATGTTCAAAGAGTCATCCACCCAGGACTCATCCATCAACATTGAGGAATATACATCGTCAGTCACAGGATTCATCAGGAAATTTGTTGATGATGTTGTACCCACAATAACAATACGAACATACCCCAACCAAAAACCCTGGATGAATGGAGATATCCGTACAATGCTGAGAGCCTGTACTGCAGCATTCAATGTCACCAGAATGAACCCCGATGACTCTGTGGCACACAATGTGTACAAGGCAAGCAGGTACGAGCTCAGCAAATCTGTTCGGGATGCAAAAAGACATTACAGACTCAAACTTAAATTGATGTTCGACAACTCAGACTCGCATCGCATGTGGCAAGGACTACAGACTCACAGACTATAATTTAAGTTTTAATGTCATGTGCACAAGCACAGTGAAATGCCTTTCTTGCAAGCTCTAAACCCAACAATGCAGTAATCAATAAGAATGTAATACAAAAAATAACAAGGTAGTACAAAAACTAAATAAATAAGAAAACGAGAACGTAAGTAAACATACAATATACAGTCAGTCAGTTCCAGTCCCATATTTTCAATGTGCAGGGATACTGGATTGATAGAGGTAGATTTGTATAGAGGTAAGGTGACTAAGCATCAGGATATATGATCAACAGAGTAGCAACAGCGTACTGTATATAATAAGTGTGTGTGTGTGTGTGTGTGTGTGTGTGTGTGTGTGTGTGTGTGTGTGTGTGTGTGTGTTTGTGTGTGTGTGTGTGTGTGTGTGTGTGTGTGTGTGTGTGTGTGTGTGTGTGTGTGTGTGTGTGTGTGTGTCAGTATAAATATATGAGCATATTATTTGTGTGTGAGCAAATTATTAAATCTGTTTGTGAGTGTGTAGGGCCCTGTGAGTGTGCATAGAGACAGTGCTAAAATAAAATAGTCTGTGTAGCCATTTAGTTAGCTATGTAGCGGTCTTATGGCTTGGGGATAGAAGCTGTTCAGGAGCCTGTTGGTGCCAGACTTGATGCACCAGTACCGCTTGCTGTGCGGAAGCAGAGAGAACAGTCTATGGCTTGGGTGGCTGGAATCTTTAATGATTTTCTGGGACTTCCTTTCACACTGCCTGATATAGAGGTCCTGGATGGCAGGGAGCTCAGATGATGTACTGGGCTGTCTGCACCACCCTCTGTAGTGCCGTGAGATTGAGGACGGTGCTGTTGCCATACCAAGCAGTGCTGCAGCCAGTCAAGACGCTCCCAGTGATACAGCTGTAGAACTATTTGGAGGGCCCATCCCAAACCTTTTCAATCTCCTCAAGTAAAATCAAATCAAAATGTATTTGTCATATGCGCCGAATACGACAGGTGTAGACCTTACTGTGAAAACTTGAGAGAGAAGAAGCGCCTTCTTCACGACTGTGTATGTAGACCATTTTAAGACTTTAGTGATTTGGACACCGAGGAACTCTCAACCTGCTCCACTGCAGCCTTCGCAATACAAAAGGCAAATCCAACGCCTCCCTCTCCGATGAGCTTAACGAATTCTGTGCTCGTGTAGAGACAGACAATACCAAGCCATCCAGGAAGACTCTCACTGCTCTGGACGACCAGGTACTTTCACTTTCTGAGGCTGATGTGAGGAAAACTTTCACAAAGCCGCCGGCCCAGATGGCCTCCCTGGTGTAACAGTATAACTTTACGTCCGCCCCCTCGCCCCGACCCGGGCGTGAACCAGGGACCCTCTGCACACATCAACAACAGTCACCCACGAAGCATCGTTACCCATCACTCCACAAAAGCCGCGGCCCTTGCAGAGCAAGGGGAACCACTACTTCAAGTCTCAGAGCAAGTGACGTCACCGACTGAAAGGCTGCTAGCGCACTACCGCTACCTAGCTAGCCATTTCACATCGGTTACACTGGCTTCAAAGTGTGTCCTGACAAGCTGGTGGGCGTCTTCTCGGACATCTTCAACCTGTCCCGGTCCCAGGCTGTAGTCCCCACTTGAGGTCTTCGCGGGTCCAAAAATGGACCTGGGGCTTTCCCACCTGGACCCGATATGCATAAAAAAATGTTTTTAAATATAGAGACCCATTCCGAACGGACCCGAGGACAACTAGACCCGTTCCGTATAGACCTGGTCGGATCCAAACCCGATCCGAGTGAGGGAAGTAGCAGAAAAGTATATATTTTTTAAGCTACTTTATTAACCAGAGCTGATAAAGCGTGAGAGGAGGGAGAGAGAGGTGCAGCTCTAGCAGGTGGGGGCAGGGCCCGTACTGTGAGCGAGTGACGCAGGGAGGGGGGAGTCATAGATGGCAACCAACCAAGCCAACTTGAGCTATAGTAGACTAATAGCTGCCATAGTTAGGTTATTTATCATCAAATATGATTAAGTAGTACCTGTATAACTAACTTCTCAAACCAGGAGAAGTTAGTTAAGCTAGCTAACGTTAGCTATCTAGGTTAATTGAGGTTGCAATGCATGCGTTTTCTCATCCTACAGTAACAACAATTAGCCTCCTTTTTTCTTTTTTTAAATTTAAATTTTACCCCCTTTTCTCCCCAATTTTCGTGGTATCCAATCGCTATTAATTACTATCTTGTCTCATCGCTACAACTCCCGTAAGGGCTTGCGTGCCTCCAACCCGGAAGCCAGCCGCACCAATGTGTCGGAGGAAACACCGTGCACCTGGCCCCCTCGGTTAGCGCCGCCACAGGAGTCGCTGGAGCGCGATGAGACAAGGATATCCCTACTGGCCAAACCCTCCCTAACCCAGACAACGCTAGGCCAATTGTGCATCGCCCCACGGACCTCACGGTCGCGGCCGGCTGCGTAATTTGCCTCCTTTTAATGTTCCATTGATTAGATATCTCCTAACTTTTGCCACACACGGAGGCTGTAGCCTATTGTATGGCCGCTTTGATGACTAATGATTGGCCAAGAACAAGCTACATGCACCACACTACTCTCTCATGAAAAGCAAGCAGTATAAATTCTAAAATGTCTCTTGCTCTACTGCAGCAGTCACATTCGGATCTGTACTGGCCCTTCCAGACTAGTCAGTTAAAATTACACATACCTGAGACCTGTGACAATCATATCAGATCTGACCCAGACCTGTGACATTATTTCTGGATCCAGACCTGCTCGGGCCCTGGATCGGATCTCGGGTATTCGGGTACAGGTGGATCCGTGAAGACCTCTAGTCCCCACCACCATCATCCCAGTGCCTAAGAAAAACAAGGTGACATGCCCAAACGACTACCGCCCGTCGCGCTCACCTTGGTCATCATGAAGTGTTTCGAGAGGCTGCTCATGGCCCACATCAAGGCAGGCATACCAGACACACTGGGCCTACTTCAATTTGCTTCCAGCTCCAACATTTCCACGGAAGATGCCATTTCCATCGCAATTCACATGGTCGGAACACCTATGTGAGAATGCTGTTCACTGACTACATTTCAGCATTCAACACTATATGATTGCTAAAAACCTTTAATGAGCAAGCGTTCCTTCATGACCTGGCCTCTGTAAATTGGTATAGAATCAGCTTGAACCTGTTTTTAATTCTCATTTTCTTTATGGGGGCATGTTTTTTAACAATACCATTGAAGACGCTTGGACCTTATTTTTTAAATATTTTCAATGGTATTGTTAAAAAACACACCCCCATAAAGAAAATGAGAATTAAAAACAGGTTCAGCCATTGGTTCGACCGTGATCTTGCAGTTACACTCCACCTCAAGAACTGCATTTGGCGAAAGGCTCGGCACACGCATACTCAGGCTGACGCTCTCGTTCAGGCAAATGAGAAATAAGTGCATTCAGGCTATCCAAAGGCCAACGTTTGTTACTTTAAGGAGCATTTCTTATTATTGTTGAGAAGGACCTGCAAGTAAGCATTTAATTGGACGATGTATACCATGTGTATCCCGTACGTACCACTAATAAAACTTGAAACATGGTTGGTCTATCTTGTCTCGCAGGTGAAAAATGGTTGTAGGAAGCATTTGGGAAATGAAACTATGCAGCTTCTGTGTTGTGGGCAACTCAGACAACTCTGCTTTCAGACAAATCTTTATAATAAACCATTCACCCAACAAAACGTTTGTTATGTAATGCATTGTTTGGTCCTTTACTGTGGGCCCTTTACTCCTTAAACCCTGGAGACCAGTGGCCAGGCATTGATCACTGAAAGTAGGGCCTCGATCTCATGTCACCATTTATAGATGTGAAGTGGGTGTCATCTACTGGTGAAATGGTGCACTGTCATGTTTTCTTGGGTAGTGTGGATCAGGGAAGTATTCATTACGCCAGTTCTGTTTCTTAAACAAAAGCAAACGGAACAAAACGTGGAGGGAACCTTAATGAATATGTCCAATAGAAACTCTCGCTTAAGTTATAAAATGTTCCGTTGTATAACTGTGTGGACTAATGATTATACCTTTTGCTTCAGTAAACTGTAGAAAGTCTGATTGGGGATTTCCACATAACATGATAACTTCGCTTGTGTCACGCCCTGGCCATAGAGAGGCTTTTATTCTCTATTTTGGTTAGGCCAGGGTGTAACTAGGGTGGGCATTCTAGTTTCTTTATTTCTATGTTTTCTATTTCTTTGTTTTTGGCCGAGTGTGGTTCCCAATCAGAGGCAGCTGTCTATCGTTGTCTCTGATTGGGAATCATACTTAGGCAGCCTTTTTCCCAGCTGTGTTTTGTGGGTAGTTATTTTCTGTTTAGTCTCTGTTACCTGACAGAACTGTTCGCTTTCGTTTTGTTACTTTGTTCAAGTTTTTTTTGATAAATAAATAATCATGAACACTTTCCACGCTGCGCTTTGGTCCACTCCTTCCGACGATGAGCGTTACAGCTTGCTTCGCCCTCATGTGGGTGCCAGCAAACTAGCAATCAGACTAGGTCGTGATAGGAATCAACAGCCAATCCGGTAGCAGCTGGAGGCTCTGATTTTTGTAGTACTATATACTGTAAAATTATTCTTGTAGTACTGTTATTAGTAATGCTATTTGTTATTTGAGTGAAATCAGAAAGAGTGGGACACATTTCCATCTTCTGTAACCTCTTGAGACATCTATCCAACATTAACCCAACACATGATACATTTCTGAAATCCTCAGATGTTCCTAATCACACAATTTTTTCAATCTAATTGTCATTGGGGTACAATTAAGACCATAGTGGTGAATTTAGGTATAGGTGACATGGGCAGCCACCCAGGGCGACACTTTGCCGGGGGCGACATGGGGCGCCCGCACAAATAAAGTCTGAATGGTGACATTTGCGCGATCGGTTTTCTATCGCTCATTTGCACGTCATGTCAATGATATCATGTCACTGTGTGACCTAAGATCTCCCCACTGGAAGCCCGAGGTAGGGGGAGCGGGGGAATCTATCAAATAGCGCACCTCTAACTTTGTACCGCACTAATGCAATTAGTAAAATCAGTCCCACTACAAAATGCTACCAAATAAACCACAATTCATTCATAATACTGTGAATATATAGTTTCACAGACATATTGTTGCATATTTTCTGGTTTGTGTGAAATTGTTAAGGATAATATAAAACCAGTCTGCACACCACCAAGGTGAATTGGTTTAGGCTTGGTTGACAGTGTTGGGGGATGGATAATGTATTGCTGCTCGAGTGCCAAATCAACACACATAGATAAGGAAAGAAGAAGAGGAGAAACGCACAAAAGATAAAGGTATGCAGCTATGTCATCTCTTTATGAATATAATATTATGCATGTAATGAAATAGGGAGGAATAACACTTATGTTTGTTAGCCTATGTTGCTATGTTGCTTGCTATGCTATTACACATAGGGTGACAATATTCCGTTTTCTGTCCAACTTTTCCTCAGCAGGATTCTTTGTGTGTGTGTGTGTGTGTGTGTGTGTGTGTGTGTGTGTGTGTGTGTGTGTGTGTGTGTGTGTGTGTGTGTGTGTGTGTGTGGGTGTGGGTGGGTGGGTGGGTGGGTGGGTAAATGCACGTGTTTGTGTGCATCCCTGCATAACATGAACAAAATAAATAATTTCCCCTTTGCAAAGTTTTAAGTTTCCATATTGTCGGTAACAATTTAGATTGTATTATTAATGGGAATGTATGTGGGATGATCCCCCACTATAAATGCTGTGAAAAACATGTGTAAACTAATGCCCATGTGCTCTCTATTAGAAACGCCTGTAGCGGCATCCCACTAAATCCTGCTGCTGAGGATGAACCACTGTCTACAGACCCTGCTGACTGGCCTTCAGTTCTGAATGACAGAATTCAGACACAGCTAGTTTGCAGAGGACCAAGTGAGGTACCACCTAACTTTGTTTTCTCAAGGAATGAGAGTGATGGAAGAAGTTGCCACCACCAGTATTTCAGGAAGACCTTGGTGTGGTGAAAAAATCCCTAGAAGTTGGTTGGTGTATTCTGAAAGAAACAGCCTCTTCTGCAAACTCTTTTCTACGAAGAACATTTATTTAGCAAACTCAGTACTGACAGACTGGAAAATGCAAGTTCTTTGCTGACTTCACACGACAGCAGTCCAGAATACCAAAACTGCATGAAAACATGGAAAGAACTGGCAATGAGAATCAAAATAGGGGAAACAATTGATCAGCATGAGATGGTACTTATGGAGGCTGAGAGGATAAGATGGAGAGAGGGGTTGACACCTCTCACTGCTATTGTGCAGTCTGGCAATTTCAAAATCTGGCACTAAGGAAACACACAGAAACACTGTACTCTCCATCAAATGGACATTTCCTCAGAGGTTGCACTGATGGCTCAATTTGATCCACTCATGAAAGAGCTCCTTAAACGTGTCAAAAAAGGGACCTTGAGTCACCACCAGCTACCTTGGCCACCAAATACAGAATGAACTCATTGATTTGTTGAGCAGCAAGGTCGTTTCAATAATGCTGAGTGACATCAAGCTGCCAAAATTATTCTCTATCATTCTAGATTGCACCTCAGATGTCACCCACACTGAACAGTTGTCAGATGTGATTAGCATTGTGTCACTTAAGGAGGAGCCCCACATAAAGCAACATTTTAAGGGGTTTTTGGAGGCAGAGGAGTCCACGTGCCAACATTTGGCATCCCTGTTTCTCAAGACTAGAGGAGCTAAAAATTCCCTTTGAGGACTGCAGAGGACAGTCTTATGATAATGGGGCCAACATGACAGGCAAAAACTAAGGTGTCCAAGCCAGACTCCTGGAAATGAATCCAAGAGCTCCATTTGTGCCGTGTGGGGCTCACACATTGAACCTGGTTGTGGCTGATGCTGCTAAAAGTTCTGTTGATGCCACAGGTTACTTTGGCATCATACACAAACTGTACACCTTGTTCTCAGCCTCCACACAACGATGGGTCATCCTGAAAAAACATGTGAACATCACTTTGAATATGTGGACAGACATAAATATAAGGTGGGAGAGTAAAGTTAAGAGTGTCGAGCCACTGAGGTATCAGGCAGCAGCGGTGAGAGAGGCACTGATTGAGGTGAGGGATCAAACCAAAGACCCTGTGATAAAGATTGAGGCCCAGTCCTTATCAGAGGAGGTGGGATCATACCGCTTCAGCATCTGTACAGTGGTGTGGTATGACATCTGGAGCCAGATCCAACATGTGAGCAAGCTGATGCAGTCTCCCAGTATGCATGTGGATGTTGCAGTCAGTCTTCTCAGAAAGACAGAGAGAGGTCTCAGCAGCTACAGGGCAACAGGCAACGTCAGCCAAGGATATTTGCCAGGGTATGAATGTAGAGGCCGTTCTACAACAAAGGCTGAGGTCCACAAAGCGGCACTTTCTTACGGATCATTTGATGAGCCTTTGAGTGATGCCCTGAAGAAGCTGGAGGTGACATTTCTCAATGTCGTTGTTGATGCTGCAACCTCAGCCCTTCAGGAAAGATTTTCCACATTGGAAAATGTGGGAGAGAAGTTTGGAGTGCTGTCAACCTTATGATTTCTTATGATGATGTAATTGATGACTTTGCATCAAGGAAGGCAAGAAAGGTCAGGGTTTAGATGGCAGTTGTGCAATTTAGTTTGTGTGTTTCTTGTTTGAAGTGCAATAGTGTAATAATCAGGTTCTCTTCTTTTTAAGTGTGTTATTCTGTTTGTGTATTTATGTGATAAAGGATTTGTGCAATTTCGTTTTTTTTTTGTGTTTTTTGTTAGCAATAGAGTAATAGTGTAATAATTTGATTCCTTTTTTATTTGTATTTATCTACTATTTGTTTCTATTTGTCTTTGTTACTTATTTTTGATATTTGAGTCTTATTTTTGTATACATTTTATATTTATATATATATATATAGTTTTAAATATTATGATTATTTATTTGTGTTGTTCCAAATGTTTTAATAAAAATGAGTTAGTGCAGAATGGTGCTTTCTTTTTTTGGGGGGGGGGGGGGGTGAGGAGGGGGGGGGGGGGGGGGCGCCCACTGAGCCATACAAGCTAGAACCGCCACTGTGTCCCAGTTATCTAACCTGCTGTCCCAGTCTACCAAATGCAAACTGAAAATATGGTTTTGACTCAGTGTACGCAAATGGTTGTGTCATGCATCCTGTAAATATATAATGAACACAACTATAAGCGCAACATGTAAAGTGTTGGTCCCATGTTTCATGAGCTGAAATTAAAGAGCCCGGAAATGTTGCGCTAAAAGCATATTTACATTTTTTTTTGCCACAAATATGTTTATATCCCTGTTATTGAGCATTTCTCCTTTTCCAAGATAACCTGAAAGGTGGGCATATCAAAAAACAGATTAAAAGGCATGATCATTACACGTGTGCTCTGGACAATAAAAGGCCACTCTAAAATGTGAAGTTTTGCCACAACACATGCCAATGATGTCTCAAGTTTTGAGGGAGCGTGCAATTGGAATGCTGACTGCAGGAATGTCCACCAGAGCTGTTGCCAGATAATTTAATGTTCATTTCACTACCATAAACCGCCTCTGTCGTTTTAGAGAATTTGGCAGTTCATCTAAACGGCCTCACAACCGCAGACCACGTGTAACCACGCCAGTCCAGGACCTCCACATCCAGCTTCTTCACCGGTGGGATCGTCTGAGACCAGCCACCCGGAAGCTGATGAAACTGAGGAGTATTTCTGTTTGTAATAAAGCCCTTTTGTGGGGAAAAACTGATTCTGATTGGCTGGGCCTGGCTCCCAAGTGGGTGTGCCTATGCCCTCCCAGACCCACCCATGGCTGCCTGCCCAGTGATGTGAAATCCATAGATTAGGGCCTAATGAGTTTATTTAAATCGACTGATTTCCTTAAATGAACTGTAACTCAGTGATATCATCGAAATTGTTGCATGTTGCGGTTTATATTTTTGTTCAGTATAAAACATTGTGTCTGGCCACCACAAATGTTTACAACTCAGAATGAATTAAGACAGTTTCGCTAAGCGATTGCCCTCAAACAAGTTGTTTGAAGGTAAAATCACAGTTGAACTTAAAACTGTAGTTTTGAGTTATAGCAGCACACTGACAATATGCAGTGGAAAGGCAAGGGGTCGAATGGGACAAAATAATACATTTGTCCTATTGATTTTTTTTTATAGGGGTAGGGGCTGTCAATGGTCATGGTTAGTGTCCGCCCTTTGATTGGAAGGTTGGATGTTCGAACACCATCTGAGTTTAGCAAAGACTGTGTAAAAATGGAAGCAAATGTGTGTCTGCACGGCACAGCATTAAGGAGATGCCAAGCTTGTGAAAGGCTACTTACTTTTCTGAGGGGATGTCTGGCCCTCCTTAACCTCCAGGTCCTGCTGTTATTAGGTTAGTGGGTACTGACTTGTTTGGCCCTCAAGTTTTCCCAGGACAGGATGGTACTTCTTGTCAACTGTTAAGTCCTCAGGAGATTCCACCTTTCAATAATTGGTATACAACTGTATACATGTTGCAATCCCAGCCAACTGACGCATGCTGATGATACAGTGCATTCGGAAAGTATTCAGAGCTCTTCACTTTTTCCACATTTTGTTACGTTACAGCCTTATTCCAAAAAGGATGACATTGTTTCCCCCCCCTCCCTTAATCTACACACAATACCCCATAATGACAAAGCAAAAACAGGTTTAAAAAAATACAGTACCAGTCAAAAGTTTGGACACATCTACTCATGCAAGGGTTTTTCTTTATTTTTACTATTTTCTACATTGTAGAATAATAGTGAAAACATAAACTATGAAATAACACATATGGAATCATGTAGTAACCAAAAAAATGTTAAACAAATCAAAATACATTTTATATTTCCGATTCTTCAAAGTAGCCACCCTTTGCCTGACAGCTTTGCACACTCTTGGCATTCTCTCAACCAGCTTCATGAGGTAGTCATCTGGAATGCATTAAAATTAACAAGTATGCCTTGTTAAAAGTTAATTTGGGGAATTTCTTTCCTTCTTAATGCTTTTGAGCAATCAGATGGGTTGTGAAAAGGTAGGGGTGGTATACAGAAGATAGCCCTATTTGGTAAAAGACCAAGTCCATTTATGGCAAGAACCGCTCAAATAAGCAAAGAGAAATGACAGTACATCATTGCTTTAAGACATGAAGGTCAGTCAATCCAGAAAACTTAAAGTGCAGTCGCAAAAACCATCAATCGCTATGATGAAACTGTCTCTCATGAGGACCGCCACAGGAAAGGAAGACCCAGAGTTACCTTTGCTGCAGAGGATAAGTTCATTAGAGTTACCAGCCTCAGAAATTGCAGCCCAAATAAATGCTTTAGAGTTCAAGTAACAGACACATCAACATCACTTTTTAGAGGAGACTGTGTGAATCAGGCCTTCATGGTCGAATTGCTGCAAATTAACCACTACTACATGACACTAATAATAAGAAGATACTTGCTTGGGCTAAGAAACATGAGCAATGGACATTAGAACAGTGGAAATCTGCAAATTTGAGATTTTTGGTTCCAACCGCCATGTCTTTGTGAGATGCACAGTAGGTGAACGGATGATCTCTGCATGTGTGGTTCCCACCGTGAAGCATGGAGGAGGAGGTGTGATGTGTGGGGGTGTTTTGCAGGTGACACTGTCAGTGATTTATTTAGAATTCAAGGCACACTTAACCAGCATGGCTACCACAGCATTCGGCAGCGATACGCCATCCCATCTGGTTTGTGTTTAGTGGAACTAACATTTGTTTTTCAACAGGATAATGAACCAACACACCTCCAGGCTGTGTAAGGGCTATTTGACCAAAAAGGAGAGTGATGGAGTGCTGCATCAGATGACATGGCCTCCACAATCACCTGACATCAACTCAATTGAGATGGTTTGGGATGAGTTGGAATGCAGAGTGAAGGAAAAGCAGCCAACAAGTGCTCAGCATATGTGGGAACTCCTTCAAGATGGCCGGAAAAGCATTCCAGGTGAATCTGGTTGAGAGAATGCCAAAAGTGTGCAAAGCTGTCATCAAGGCAAAGGGTGCCCTCCACATTTTGTTAGTTTACAGGATTAATCTAATATTGATTAAATTGTTTTTTTTATTCCTCATCAATCTACACAATACCTCATAATGGCAAAGCAATAAACGTTTTTTTATTTATTTTTGCTAATTTATTATAATCACTGACATTTAAAAAATAAATGTTTTAAATAATCACTTACATATGCTTCCATCATAGTATTTTTGTCAGCCATCTTGGCTGAAGAAAGTCTCCAGCCTTGGGTCGCATAGTGTCAAATTCGTCATGGAAACCACTCGATACCATTAGTCATCGCCCAGCAGTCGCAGCTGGTGATTTGCATAAAATTTGGGCAAAGGTAATCTTTTTCACCGCCTCCAACGCCACCTCCAGCACACATGGCAAACACTGCGAGTTCCTGCTAGATGTGACGTCATCAGTCACTCTTAAAGGGACAGGCTTTCTTACATGTGACTAAAACTGAAATGAATGTAGAAGTGTTTTGTAATTAATGTTGTATTGTACTGGAACTAATGACAACAAATTATAATTTAATGGGTTCAATGAAAAAATGTTATAATAGGATTCTGATTGGGTTGACAAAATCCTACCTATAGGATTGCAAAAATCTCTGAAGTTGGAGACTTATATCTCCCTCACTAACTTTAAGCATCAGCTATCTGAGCAGCTTACCGATCGCTGCAGCTGTACACAGCCCGTCTGTAAATAGCCCATCCAACTACCTACCTACCTCATCCCCATATTGTTTTTATTTACTTGTTTTGCTCTTTTGAACACCAGTATTTCTACTTGCACATCATCATCTGCACTGATTTGATTTGACATCAATCACTCCAGTGTTAATTTGCTAAATTGGAATTACTTCGCTACTATGGCCAATTTATTGCCTTTCCTCCTTACTCCATTTGCACACAGTGTATATATATTTTTCTATTGTGTTATTGACTGTATGCTTCTTTATCCCATGTGTAACTCTGTGTTGTTGTTTTTGGTCGCACTGCTTTGCTTTGTCTTGGCCAGGTCACAGTTGTAAATGAGAACTTGTTCTCAACTGGCCTACCTGGTTAAATAAATGTGAAATAAAAATAAATAAATAAATCCAATCAGGTTACTTTGGATTTCCAATCGGGGAAAAAGTAGTCCAATTGGATTCTGATAGAGGTGATACAAAATCCTACAGGATTGCAAGAATCATATGGCGTCCAATAGGATTAGTTTTGATCCCCAATAGGAAAAAATTAGTCCAATAGGATTCCAATGGGATTCTCATAGAGGGGACACAATTAAGTGATAATGCCTTAGAAACTGGTGTTTGAAGGATATATTGGTTTAGGTGTTGTTCAGCCCAAGAAGTCCAAAAGAAATGTGAAATAATGTCTAGATGCAGTGGAGATGAAGTTTGTAAATTGCCTGATGAGACAGTGGATTGCGCAGTCAGATGGAACAGAGTAAATAGGCATTTTAACGTCATACATTTAGCTGGTTGGAACTTGTGGAATTGACACAGGTTTTAACCAATCAGTATTCAGTATTAGAACCATCCGTTGTATAATTAAGTGATAATGCCCTTGAAGCCGGTGTTTGGAGGATATATTGGCAAAATATCCCTATCACTTTTATTCAATGGGTTACCAACATATTAAAATAATGATTTACATATTTTAATTAAAAATGTTATTTTGATGAATGTATTCATACTATTTCATCCTTCCACAAGATATAGTCCCAACAGAAATCTAGGGTTGGTACCCAAGTCGGATGGTCATTCGTTTTATCGGTTTTGTAGCCAGAGACGTGACCCAGTCATTAAGTCTTCATGGATATGACTCAGCTGTTCGTTCAAAATGTTCTATTGCCATACTGGCTGACATCATTTTTATCCCTTGCTTGCCAGCTAGCCAACTACGGCGAATTTACAGTCACATCAAACAGTGCATACTGAATAACAACAAAGTAGCTGCATTTGCATGTGTTTAAGCTGTTTTCTAGTGACATTTATTTGGAAAGATCCATAACAATGAGCTAATGCATGATTCAATAATTTCAACTGGCTGAGAAAAGTTGCCTTTTTGTCTGTCTCATCCCGACTCCCAACGTGTTTATTTCTATGCACATCTGGAGATGGAATTTCAATATTGAAACAATGTTGCAAATGTAAGAGAGACAGACAGCCATGTTTATACAATTAAGAAACAAAGAGATCTTCTGTTGAATCTGACAATTAATCTTGATGGTTGTAAAGTCTTCTCAAATAAAACTGTTAAGGATCTCGGCGTTACTCTGGACCCTGATCTCTCTTTTGACGAACATATCAAGAATGTTTCAAGGACAGCTTTTTTCCATCTACGTAACATTGCAAAAATACGGCTGCTAGAATCCTGACTAGAACCAAAACATTTGATCATATTACTCCAGTGCTAGCCTCCCTACACTGGCTTCCTGTTAAGGCAAGGGCTGATTTCAAGGTTTTACTGCTAACCTACAAAGCATTACATGGGCTTGCTCCTACCTATCTTTCCGATTTGGTCCTGCCGTACATACCTACACGTACGCTACGGTCACAAGACGCTGGCCTCCTAATTGTCCCTATAATTTCTAAGCAAACAGCTGGAGGCAGGGCTTTCTCCTACAGAACTCAATTTTAATGGAATGGTCTGCCTACCCATGTGAGAGACGCAGACTCGGTCTCAACCTTTAAGTCTTTACTGAAGACTCATCTCTTCAGTGGGTCATATGATTGAGTGTACTCTGGCCCAGGAGTGTGAAGGTGAACGGAAAGGCTCTGGAGCAACGAACCGCCCTTGCTGTCTCTACCTGGCCGGTTCCCCTCTCTCCACTGGGATTCTCTGCCTCTAACCCTATTACAGGGGCTGAGTCACTGGCTTACTGGTGCTCTTCCATGCCGTCCCTAGGAGGGGTGCGTCACTTGAGTGGGTTGAGTCACTGACGTGGTCTTCCTGTCTGGGTTGGCACCCCCCCTTGGGTTGTGCCGTGGCGGGGATCTTTGTGGGCTTTACTCGGCCTTGTCTCAGGATGGTAAGTTGGTGGTTGAAGATATCCCTCTAGTGGTGTGGTGGCTGTGCTTTAGCAAAGTGGGTGGGGTTATATCCTGCCTGTTTGGCCCTGTCCGGGGGTATCATCGGATGGGGCCACAGTGTCTCCTGACCCCTCCTGTCTCAGCCTCCAGTATTTATGCTGCAGTAATTTATGTGTCCGGGGGTATTTCTCCTGTCTTATCCGGTGTCCTGTGTGAATTTAAGTATGCTCTCTCTATTTCTCTCTTTCTTTCTCTCGGAGGACCTGAGCCCTAGGACCATGCCTCCGGACTACTCGGCATGATGACTCCATGCTATCCCCAGTCCATCTGGCCGTGCTGCTGCTCCAGTTTCAACTGTTCTGCCTGCGGCTATGGAACCCTGACCTGTTCACCGGACGTGCTACCTGTCCCAGACCTGCTGTTTTCAACTCTCTAGAAACAGCAGGAGTGGTAGAGATACTCTCAATGATTGGCTATGAAAAGCCAACTGACATTTACTCCTGAGGTGCTGACTTGTTGCACCCTCGACAACTACTGTGATTATTATTATTTGACCATGCTGGTCATTTATGAACATTTGAACATCTTGGCCATAATCTGTTATAATCTCCACCCGGGACAGCCAGAAGAGGACTGGCCACCCCTCATAGCCTGGTTCCTCTCTAGGTTTCTTCCTAGGTTTTAGCCTTTCTGGGGAGTTTTTCCTAGCCACCGTGCTTCTACACCTGCATTGCTTGCTGTTTGGGGTTTTAGGCTGGGTTTCTGTACAGCACTTTGATATATCAGCTGATGTAAGAAGGGCTATATAAATAAATTGGATTTGATGATCCTCCATGCTTCACAGTGGGAACCACACATGTGGAGATTTTCCGTTCATCTACTCTGTGTCTGACAACAACGCGATGGTTGGAACCAAAAATCTCAAATTTGGACCATTGCTCGTGTTTCTTGGCCCAAGCAAGTCTCTTCTTCTAATTGGTGTCTTTTTGTAGTAGTTTCTTTGCAGCAATTCTACCATGAAGGCCTGATTTACGCAGTCTCCTCTGACCAGTTGATGTTGAGATGTGTCTGTTACTTGAACTCTGTGAAGCATTTATTTGAGCTGCAATTTCTAAGGCTGGTAAGTCTACTAAACTTATCCTCTGCAGCAAAGGTAACTCTGGATCTTCCTTTCCTGTGGCGGTCCTCATGAGAGCTCGTTTCATCATAGCGCTTTATGGTTTTTGCGACTGCACTTGAAGAAATGTTCAAAGTTCTTGAAATTTTCCAGATTGACTGACCTTCATGTCTTAAAGTAATGATGGACTGTCCTTTCTCTTTGCTTATTTGAGCTGTTCTTGCCATAATATGGACTTGGTCTTTCACCAAATTGGGCTATCTTCTGTATACCACCCCTACTTTGTCACAACACAACTGATTGGCTCAAACGCATTAAGAAGGAAATAAATTCCACAAACAAAGTTTTAACAAGGCGGCAGGTAGCCTAGTGGTTAGAGCGTTGTACTTGTCCCCGAGCTGACAAGGTAAAAATCTGTCGTTCTGCCCCAGAACAAGGCAGTTAACCCACTGTTCCTAGGCCATCATTGAAAATAATAATTTGTTCTTAACTGACTTTCCTAGTTAAATAAAGGTAAAAAATGCACACCTGTTAATTGAAATGCATTCCAGGTGACCACCTCATGAAGTTAAGTGAGAGAATGCCAAGAGTGTGCAACGCTGTCATCAAGGCAAAAGGTGGCTACTTTGAAGAATCACAAATATTAACTATATTTGGATTTGTTTAACACCTTTTAGGTTACTACATGATTCCATGTGTTATTTCATAGTTTTGATGTCTTCACTATTATTCTACAATGTAGAAAATCATTAAAAATTAAGTAAAAACCTTGAATGAGTAGGTGTGTCCAAACTTTTGACTGGTACTGTATATATGTATAAACCTCTTTGGGTCGGGGGCATTAAGCAACCTCTTATGTCTGGAGCTGGCCCTGACCTTCCAAGGTGGTTTGAAATCAGATACACATTTGATTCCCGGTAATGCGACTTGTGTCTAACGGTCAAATTTGATCTATTTGCCCTCGTGGTTTTTAGACTGCTATTTTACATATCTTGTTGCTTGCTAGTTAGTCGGTTGACAGTTTGACAAGAACATTTATTGCTAACAAATTAGTGAATGTGCTAGAGAGCTACATAGCTTGTTGACTGTTGTGGCGAGCCAGAAAGGACTCGTATTGAAAACAGTTTCATTGTCCTTTGAGGCTTTAAATGTTCTAACACTATGATTTTGAACATTCAAAGTAACTGGGAACATCCATAGTAGGCTTTGTTGTCACCTTAGCTTGGAGAGTCAGCATTCCAAAACACAGCAGTACCCACCCGTAGCACGCGCTCCAGCAGGTATATTTCACTGGTTACCCCCAAAGCCAATTCCTCCTTTGGTCACCTTTCCTTACAGTTCTCTGATGCCAATGACTGGAACGAATTGCAAAAATCACTGAAGCTGGAGACTCATCTCACTCACTTTAAGCACCAGCTGTCAGAGCAGCTCACAGATCACTGTACATAGCTCATCTGTAAATACCTCATCCCAATACTGTTATATTTTTTGCTCCTTTGCCCCCCAGTATCTCTATTTGCACATTCATCGCTAAATTGTTATTTTGCCACTATGGCCTATTTATTGACTTACCTCACTTGCACACTGCATATAGACTTTGTGTTGACTGTTTGATTAGTCCATGTGTAACCCTGTTTGTGTCGCACTGTTTTGCTTTATCTTGGCCAGGTCGCAGTTGTAAATGAGGATTTGTTCTCAACCAGCCTACCTGGTTAAAGGTGAAATACATTTTTTTTTGACAGATGTGAGCACTAGGCCTTGCAGTGTGAACAAGGCTCAAGTGCACTGATCTAATAGGAAAAACCGATCCATTGATAAGCCGTTCTATACTCCGAGATGCTTTGGGAATATGGGCCTAGAACCCTAAGGCCATTGGCTGCGTTTAGACAGGCAGCCCAATTCTTATCATTTCACTCATTGGCCTCTTAACCAATCCGATCTGAAAAAATAATTTGATTGTTCGAGACCAATTACTGGAGAATGATCAGAATTGTGCTGTCGGTCTACATGCAGCCATATAAATTGGTACCTGAATTTCTCATCTCTGGCTTGTTGAAGTCAGAACAGGTGCTGTGGCAATCCCGTGTGCATTTCTGACCGTAGCACCTGCCCAACTAGATGCTTAGGCGTTGCATCCAGTGGTTGTGTGCCACGTCATCAACAGTGCATCAGATGGCTGTATGTGGTTAGCCGACTTGATAAATACATAACCAGGCATTTTAAGATCTGGCATGCATCTGCAATGTAGTCGGAGGAACTTGACCAAAGCATTCCCATTGACTGAGGCTAGGCGTACACCACACGGAACTCACACTTAAATTTTAGCACTAAATGATCCTTCTGGATAATAATGGAAGTCTCCCAAAAAAAAACTTGGAAACCATGGGTTTGATACCATTCCACTGCAGTTACCACAAGCCCAGTCTCCCCAATTAAGGGTCACTAACCTCCTGTGCAGTCCACCCATTCCTCAGACCCTTTATAGCCAGAGTTCACATTGAGCATGTAAGCTATTGGGCTTGCAATCAGGAACCTTGGGAAAGAGTCACATTAATCCATGATGTGATGTCTGGCTACGCAAACACCAATACAGACCAAAGACTAAGCTAGGAAATGTCAGTTGGCAGCAACAGGCACTCACTTTAACAAAGCCAATATTTCAGATTACTCTAGCATGTAGTGCATAATGGTTAAGACAAAGTCAGTCAAAGTAGAATTAAATCATTTATTTTTCAAAGAGATTAACAGGCATCTCTTGAGATATCGTCTGTGTTGTGGTAGTCCCATCACTGGTTGAGTTCGCCAGGAGCAGATGTGGTGCTTATGTCACTTTGTTGTAGGGTCATCCTCCTTGTGTGCTGGGACATCAGGACCGGCATCAACCTCGGTGAGTTGGTGTGCTGCTGCTTGGAGCAAGGATATTAGGGGCCACCACGACAACAGCTCCTTCCAATTCTAGAAATGTGAAGTGGGCTGGGAACATATCCCTTCTTTATGAAACCACATCAAAAGCTCTGAAGTCAGAGGCAGATATTTAAAAGTGATTCTGGCAATTGCCATGTGCAGGTTGACACAGTATTGTCCTGGAGGCAGAACTGAGCGATTTCCACTAGATGTGCCAGATATAAAGTCAAAACTGGCTACATTGTAACTATGTATGCTTTTTGGTTTTAATTGAATGTTACGCATTAGGTTTGGCAGTGAGGTTAATGTTTAAAAATCATATTATTACTTTGTGGCTGTGCCAGCTAGTGAACATTCTGCAGTGCCATCCCAATAAGTGCTAACCTGCTTGCCATGTGCAGGTTTCTCCCTCTAAAATAGCAGTACCATCATCCCATACATACCCTTTCAGTAGGTTCCAATCTCATACTGATCCTCAGTCAGACTCTCTTTCTCTGTGGTAACCTCAAGGTCTCCAATGGGCTCAGGTGTAGGAATCAACTCAGGGTCTGGGGTGGCCTCCAGCTCTGAGAACAGACTATTTAGCAGAGTCTACATGCCATTATCATACATGCAAAACAGTAACGTACTGTCATTACCTCTTTGGGCGATTAGTTCTTTCCGCCTGATGAAGCCATCATATGTTGCAGAGCTAACGAGACCGTGCTTGTTGTTGGGTCCGACCCTCGGACCCAAGGGACTAGCCGCATTTTGGGATTGGGCGAAATAAGGTCCTGGAATTCAATGTAACAGATTAACACAGCCAGTGTTGACAGAATTGCTAGCCTATAGGGATAGGAAAAGACTGGTGTCCGAAGTGGCACCCGATGACCTATAGAGTGCACTACTTTTGACCAGTACATCATGGTCTGGGCTATAGTCTAGACATCCTGGTTGCCTCCCAAACTTTATATAAACTGGCTTTCCACTTCTGTACGTACTAGAATGTGAGTTTGGCATAGAGCAACGAAGTCTGCCTATGTCACTACCTTATCCGCTTGAATACATACAAAATAGTAGCTAGCAAGATATAGATCAGTTATTTTTAATGAGCGCATTATGCCAGTGGCTAGTTTGCCTCTACCTACACTAAAACCACTGCAAAGGTATTCCCTACAAAATTTGGTTTCAAATCATGACGTTCTGCTATGTCTGCCTCGTGATTTGTTGGGAGAAGTTGCCAAATGAGTCAGTCATTGAAACAGACCCGAGTCACTGCTGTTGCCTAGGGTTGGGTTATCAAGACTACCTGTTCAAAGGTAGTGCACTACATAAGGAATAAGATTACACCATGTCAGAGTCAAATTACCTCTCTTGTAGTCCATGCCACTCACACGACTGCCAGGTGATACGGGCTTCCTGTCCCCTGTTGAGGCAGGGAAGCCAGGTTTATCGATACCTCCACTCATTCGTGGAGATACAGGTGTACTCTTCTGTTTACTTGGGAGGACCATCACGGGGCCCAAAGTAGTATCCTGGTCCCATACTAAAAGGACAACACATTAATAAAACACATGCAGGCACACACATTTGCAGTCAAAACACTCAAGTCTTCCCTCAATTTCCATCTCAACCATATTGGAGAAGGTCCCGCCCCTGCAAAGTGTTTTGAGAAGTTGGTGATGGAATAGAGGGATTAAGATGTCAAATACACCTTCATTGGCTTTCATCCCAATACTCCAATTGTCACCAGAGGCTGGGGCTTTGTTGTGGTAGACATGAGGTTCAAGTTGGCTACCACCTAGTCTTGGACTGAGGGGACGTTGTGCTGGAGCTTGATCAACCCCCTTCTGTCTACTCAGGCTTGTACAACGCCCACATAGCAAATCATTCTCATCAGCAGACCTCCATCTGAAATGTATGAAAGATCTACTCATGGACCAAGAACACACCACTTTAAAAAATATATATGGTTATTCCAGTGAATAGGTCACAGCCCAGTAACAGTAGCTAAGGAAATGTGACTTATCCCACCTGCCATCAATGAAGGAGCATGCCTTGTTGCTAGGCTCTGCATGGTTCATGACAGGGACTGCCATAAGGTGGCAGGTGATGTACAGCTGTAAAAAAACAGCATAAGCAAAACAAAGATGCAGAATCACAGTAGCCTACATAACGTCTGTAAATGTTACTGTAGAACCATTTGACTACAGTACCCATAATGGCCTCTACAACATCTGTTCTTTAAAAAAAATACCGCCCTCACCTCTGCCCTGTCCTCCTGGTAGAACCTAAAGGCATCAATGTGGAACCCGAGCTTGTTGTCCTGGGTTCTACGCATGAAACCAGAGCGGGAACCAGGCAGCTGGGAATCCGTCAAGCACCTGAAGGGAGATAATATTAAAATAAATATTGGAGCATCGTCCTTAGTAACCAATTAAGTCTCAAAGCACCAGTTGACTACTTTAAAAATGGTGGAAGCCCTCAAATGGCATATTCCATTGTTCTCTACGGGCCAGCCGGAGAATAGTAGTTCTAAGCCATTTCCCCCCCTGCTTACCCATCCCTCTTAATGAAGACATATCTGGGGACAGAGTTGCTATCAGGGTCCAGTGTGGCCACGCAGCTGCTAACAAAGACTCTGAGCCTGGTGTGGTGAGCAACCCTGACAGACGCCTCAATGTTGATGGGATCACCCAGGAAGTAGACTCCAGAAGCCCGCTCATAGAGCCAGTCACCTGGAAAGGAAATGGCAGTAAAGACAGGATATCCAATAATGAACTAACGGAGCCTAACAATACTCCTTATAGCCCAAGGACCATCTGTTTAGATGTGAATTGGCCCTGGCAGCTAAAACATCTATTGCAGTGTAGTTCAAGAAACAAAGCCCTCTTTCATATCACTTCACAAGCGCAACACTTACTCTACCCCATTTAGTTGTTGCCGACAGTATTTCAGTGACAACACGTTTGTGGGGTCAATCTTCCGTTTATACACAGGTGTTTGAAGACAGATAACGAATTAGCACAGGTACGCCTCTCTCTTCTGTATGTTAACAAGCACTGTCACATGGAACTACACCGGTGTGGGAACCCTATAAAACGTGTAGTAATTGATCTTTTTTGAAAATGTATCACTGATATGAAAAACCGTACTGCAAGCGATGTGTTTTAAAGTTACGAACGCGAGTCGCTTTTAAAACTACCCCGGCCAGAACATTTTGTAAATAGTCACTCAACTAGTGAGCATCAAATAATGGATTAAAAAAAGGGGTTTGTTAACAGGGCCATGTTTTTGTAGGCAAACTGTATAATGTTGCAGATAGAAGTAAACCCCAATAACAGTTGTCTGATGTGATTCCGTATTTTGCATGTCAGAGGGGCATTTGTGCTACATAGTACATTTATATCTGCCTGCAGCTATGGAACCCTGACCTGTTCACCAGATGTGCTACCTGTCCCAGACCGGCTGTTTTCAACTCTCAGCAGAGAGTCAGCACAGCAGGAGCGGTAGAGAAACTCTCAATCCGCTATGAAAAGCAAACTGACATTTAGTCCTGAGATGCTGACCTGTTGCACCCTCGACAACTGCTGTGATTATTATTTGACCATGCATGAACATAAGAACATCTTGGTCATGTTTGTTATAATCTCCACCCGGCACAGCCAGAAGAGGACTGGCCACCCCCCATAGCCTGGTTGCTCTAGGTTTGGCCTTTCTAGGGAGTTTTTCCTAGCCACCGTGCTTCTACACCTGCAATGCTTGCCGTTTGGGGTTTTAGGCTGGGTTTCTGTACAGGACTTTGATATATCAGCTGATGTAAGAAGGGCTATATAAATAAATGTGATATCTGAACATTATATTCACGGGTTTTACCTAGCTTCTGGGAGAGCGCCATTGTATCCTTGTGATTGACTATCTGAAAGTTGAACAAAATTGTACCCTGCAAAATGCAGCCCAGGATTAATATACCCACTTGTCATAAGCTTCAATGAGAACTGCAGGGTGTCTTCAGCAGGCACTGTGGCGGTGAAAGGGATCCAGGTCGGCTGGAGAGGAGAGCTGTCCAAACTGTACTTCCTGAAACAGAAAGTACAGACCGGTAAATACACCAATAGGTCAACGCAGGATTCCTATGATCGTCATACAACAGTATAGCCTAAACTCACCTTTCATAATGACACTCAATTGGGATTACAGCACCAGCCATTCGAATAACGGCATCTGGTGTGGTTCTGGGTGTATATCTGAGGAGGTTTGTGTAGATCAATGAGTCTTCGTTCATCTGTGGAGTCACAAAGCAGCATTTAAGAGAAGGTTGTTTCAAGAAGTCAACTACTGAAAACAAATATATAAATATATTACCAGGTACTTGGTTCCACAGTCTAAAAGTGGTGCAAATATTCTGTACTCATCACCGGCTGCTGACGCTGTAGCCCTACAGTTGTCTTGGTCTTGGTACTGTTCAACTCCAAGTCGCAGGTCATCCACGTCGATTAGATTACCGAGTTTAAACAGATCAGCCTTCACGACTATCTCCATGTAGTCTGAATGGCACGTCACAGCGACAGTTTCTACTCTAACTGGCCTTGAAACTGTTTGTTGGAGTGGAGGCTGTTTAAAGTGTGGACGATTGTCAAATTGTGGTGTTCGCCTTGGAAGTTGTTGCCATGTGTCAGTGCTATAAGTATATGACAAAGCAGGAGAGACTAAGACGTTTTCCACAAGTAAAAGCCAAACCAGTTGCTTGAACAATAACCTGAGCGTGTTTGCCATCATGAGTCCCATGCCAACAACTAATGTGACTCTGTAGGTTAGAGGACAGCGTGCCTCTGCTATGCTACAATAGACGAAACTGAGGTAGCTTTTAACAACCAACCAGGCTGCACACCTGGGCTGGATTACACCCTAATTGGGCCTTGCATCTGATTAGTCAAGATCTTTAATTGGCACGCATGTTCAAATCAAATCAAATCACATTTTATTTGTCACATACACATGGTTAGCAGATGTTAATGCGAGTGTAGCGAAATGCTTGTGCTTCTGGTTCCGACAGTGCAGTAATATCTAACAAGTAATCTAACAGTTCCCCAACAACTACAACTAATACACACAAATCTCAAAGGGGTGAATGAGAATATGTACATATAAATATAAGAATGAACGATGGCCAAGCGGCATAGGCAAGGTGCAACAGATGGTATAAAATACAGTACATAAATATGATATGAGTAATGTAAGATATGTAAACATTATTAAGTGGCATTGTTTAAAGTGGCTAGTGATACATTACATCAAGATGGCAAGATGCAGTAGATGGTATAGTGTACAGTATATACATATGAGATGAGTAATGTAGGGTATGAGAACATTATATAAAGTGTCATTGTTTAAAGTGGCTCGTGATACATTTAAGTAAGGTAAGGTTCCGTTTTGGGACCACTATTGTTTTCACTATATATTTTACCTCTTGGGGATGTCATTCGAAAACATAATGTTAACTTTCACTGCTATGCGGATGACACACAGCTGTACATTTCAATGAAACACGGTGAAGCCCCAAAATTGCCCTCGCTAGAAGCCTGTGTTTCAGACATAAGGAAGTGGATGGCTGCAAACGTTCTACTTTTAAACCCGGACAAAACAGAGATGCTTGTTCTAGGTCCCAAGAAACAAAGAGATCTTCTGTTGAATCTGACAATTAATCTTGATGGTTGTAAAGTCTTCTCAAATAAAACTGTGAAGGACCTCGGCGTTACTCTGGACCCTGATCTCTCTTTTGACGAACATATCAAGAATGTTTCAAGGACAGCTTTTTTTAATCTACGTAACATTGCAAAAATCTGAAACTTTCTGTCCAAAAATTATGCAGAAAAATGTATCCATGCTTTTATCACTTCTAGGTTAGACTACTTCAATGCTTTACTTTCCGGTTACCAGGATAAAGCACTAAAAAAACTTCAGTTAGTGCTAAACACAGCTGCTAGAATCTTGACTATAACCAAAACATTTTATCATATTACTCCAGTGCTAGCCTCTCTACACTGGCTTCCTGTTAAGGTTATGGCTGATTTCAAGGTTTTACTGCTAACCTACAAAGCATTACATGGGCTTTCTCCTATAGAGCTAATTTTTTTTGGAATGGTCTGCCTATCCATGTGAGTGACGCAGACTCGGTCTCGACCGTTAAGACTTTATTGAAGACTCATCTCTTCAGTAGGTCCTATGATTGAGTGTAGTCTGGCCCAGGAGTGTGAAGGTGAACGGATAAGCACTGGAGCAACAAACCGCCCTTGCTGTCTCTGCCTGGCCGGTTCCCTTCCCTCCACTGGGATTCTCTGCCTCAAACCCTATTACAGGGGCTGAGTCACTGGCTTACTGGTGCTCTTCCATGCGGTCCCTAGGAGGGGTGCGTCACTTGAGTGGGTTGAGTCACTGACGTGATCTTCCTGTCCGGGTTGGCGCTCCCCCCCTTGTGTTGTGCCGTGGGGGGATCTTCGTGGGCTATACTCGGTCTTGTCTCAGGATGGTAAGTTGGTGGTTGAAGATATGCCACTAGTGGTGTGGGGGCTGGGCTTTGGCAAAGTGGCTGGGGTTATATCCTGCCTATTTGGCCCTGTCCTGGGCTATCGTCAGACGGGGCCACAGTGTCTCCCGACCCCTCCTGTCTCATTCTCCAGTATTTATTCTTCAATATTTTATGTGTCGGGGGGCTAGGGTCAGTCTGTTATATCTGGAGTATTTCTCTTGTCTATCCAGTGAATTTAAATATTCTCTCTCTCTCTCTCTCTCTCTCTCTCTCTCTCTCTCTCTCTCTCTCTCTCTCTCTCTCTCTCTCTTTCTCTCTCTGGAGATAAGATTTGAGCGGAAATAAGGAAAGATTTGAGACTAATTATGACCCTTCCTTTAGAATGTAGTCTCTTTAATTAAGTAGTTTTAGAATCTGGACTATTCTAGTTGTATGATAATATATACTGTATCACCAGTCTAGTTTAATGATAATAAATACTGTATCATCATTCTAGTTATATGATAAATAATTCTGTATCAGCAGTCTAGTTTTATGATAGTAAATACTGTATCATCCAGTGAATTTAAATATTCACTCACTCACTCACTCACTCACTCACTCACTCACTCACTCACTCACACACACACACACACACACACACACACACACACACACACACACACACACACACACACACACACACACACACACACACACAAATAAGCCATCAACGACAACTGACTGTCCCCAGTCCACCTGGTCGTGCTGCTGCTCCAGTTTCAACTGTTCTGCCTGCGGCTATGGAACCCTGACCTGTTCACCGGACGTGCTACCTGTCCCAGACCTGCTGTTTTCAACTCTCTAGAGACATCAGGAGCGGTAGAGATACCGTGAATGATCGGCTATGAAAAGCCAACTGACATTTACTGCTGACCTGTTGCAGGCTCTACAACCACTGCAATTATTATTATTTTACCCTGCTGGTAATCTATGAACATTTGAACATCTTGGCCATGTTCTGTTATAATCTCCACCCGGCACAGCCAGAAGAGGACTGGCCAACCCTCATAGCCTGGTTCCGCTCTTGTAACGTCCTGACCAGAGTTCTTATGTGTTTTGCTTGTTTAGTGTTGGTCAGGACGTGAGCTGGGTGGGAATTATATGTTGCGTGTCTAGTTTGTCTGTTTCTGTGTTCAGCCTAATATGGTTCTCAATCAGAGACAGCTGTCAATCGTTGTCCCTGATTGAGAATCATATATAGGTGGCTTGTTTTGTGTTGGGGATTGTGGGTGGTTGTTTCCTGTCTTTGTGTTTTGTCTGCACCAGCTACGACTGTGATGGTTAGTTTGTTTTGTCATTTTGTATAGTGTCTTGTTTTGTGTTAATTAAATCATGGAAAATTACCACGCTGCACATTGGTCCTCAGATCCTTTTCGCCTCTCCTCGTCTGAGGAGGAGGACGACTTAGACTGCCGTTACAGAACCACCCACCAAACTCGGACCAAGCAGCGTGAGTACGAGCAGCAGCGGCCCACTACACAGGAGTCAGGAGCCGCCAGAGCCGTCCGTCAGTCAGGAGCCGCCAGAGCCGTCCGTCAGTCAGGAGCCGCCAGAGCCGTCCGTCAGTCAGGAGCCGCCAGAGCCGTCCGTCAGTCAGGAGCCGCCAGAGCCGTCCGTCAGTCAGGTGCCGCCAGAGCCGCCAGCCAGTCAGGTGCCGCCAGAGCCGCCAGCCAGTCAGGAGCCGCCAGAGCCGCCAGCCATTCAGGAGCCGCCAGAGCCGCCAGCCATTCAGGAGCCGCCAGAGCCGCCAGCCATTCAGGAGCCGCCAGAGCCGCCAGCCAGTCAGGAGCCGCCAGAGCCGCCAGCCAGTCAGGAGCCGCCAGAGCCGCCAGCCAGTCAGGAGCCGCCAGAGCCGCCAGCCAGTCAGGAGCCGCCAGAGCCGCCAGCCAGTCAGGAGCCGCCAGAGCCGCCAGCCAGTCAGGAGCCGCCAGAGCCGCCAGCCAGTCAGGAGCCGCCAGAGCCGCCAGCCAGTCAGGAGCCGCCAGAGCCGCCAGCCAGTCATGAGCCGCCAGAGCCGCCCTCCAGTCATGAGCTGCCCTACAGTCATGAGCTGCACCAGCTAGGACTGTGACGGTTAGTTTGTTTTGTCATTTTGTATAGTGTCTTGTTTTGTGTTAATTAAATCATGGAAAATTACCACGCTGCACATTGGTCCTCAGATCCTTCTCGCCTCTCCTCGTCTGAGGAGGACGACTTAGACTGCCGTTACAGCTCTAGGTTTCTTCCTAGGTTCCTGCCTTTTCTAGGGAGTTTTTCCTAGCCACCGTGCTTCTACACCTGCATTGCTTGCTGTTTGGGGTTTTAGGCTTGGATTCTGTACAGCACTTTGTGACATCAGCTGATGTAAGAAGGGCTTTATAAATACATTTGATTGAATGTGCGGGGGCACCGGTGTCGAGGTAATTGAGGTAATATGTACATGTAGGTAGAGTTATTAAAGTGACTATGCTAGATAATAACAGAGTAGCAGCAGCATCCCAATCTATAACTAGGGTGGCTGGAATCTTTGACAATTTTTAGGGCCTTCCTCTGACACCGCCTGGTATAGAGGTTCTGGATGGCAGGAAGCCTGGGCCGTACGCAGGGGCGTTGCCAGAAGTTAAAAAACCCTCCCGGGCCCCTAACATAGAAATCAGAATGTTTCAGATTAAAATAACATACTGAACAATGTGTTATTAAATGTAATGCTTCTGCTGCTCTATACTACAATTGTGCAGATTCTAGTTTCCACCTTCATCCTTTGCCTATATTAACAGTATTGCAAAAGAATTGGGTTCCTAATGTTAACAAAAGCTGTCCATGTCATGAGATTTTCATTATGCTTTATTATAAATAACTACACAATTGGTGACTTGTTTTAATTGTAGTCAGTTTTAATGTAGAATTTACCAATGAGCCATGTTTCAGATTAAATAATTTATTACCAATTCTTATAAACAAGGCTAACCCTTTTCTGCCTCATGCATAATTCCTAAACATATGCCTACATACACAAAATAAAAATAAATCCTGAATTATGTGGACTGCAGGCATAAATGTGGTACATACAGAAAACAAGCATCTTTGAAACTGCAACTGTAGTGTCCATGCATTTTGTGGGCAATCCTGACTAAGTTCAACAGGAGATAAACCATAGCAGAAAATACTCTGAAACAGTCTTTTGCCCATCCCCAGGCAGGCTTGGGTAGAACAGGTTTTAAGGCTCCCTTGTTCCCTGTAAACAAAACTCAGAGGTTACACTGCACCAAGAGCCCAGCATCGAGCCTTCTTGTTTATAATGTATTTAAAGTAACATTTTCAAGTTAACTGGCTTTCATTTGAAAGGATGGCAAGACTGTTCAACCTGTCTTGGCACTATGTGGCTCTTAGTTCTTTATAAGTTTCAGCTTACTGAAAGCACGTTCACCTCCAGCAACTGTTACAGGCATTGTACAGAAGATTCTCAGTGCAATACACACCTCTCCAAAAATGCTCTGTAACTGCATCTTGTGGATGGCGTTTTGGAGCTCTACATGAGAAAAAACATCTGAAAAAGAGGCACTATACAGTGCCTTGCGAAAGTCTTCACCCCCTTGGCATCTTTCCTGTTTTGTTGCCTTACAACCTGGAATTAAAATAGGTTTTGGGGGGTTTGTATCATTTGATTTACACAACATGCCTACCACTTTGAAGATACAAAATATTTTTGATTGTGAAACAAAACTTCAGCGTGCATAACTATTCACCCCCCAAAGTCAATTCTTTGTAGATCCACCTTTTGCAGCAATTACAGCTGCAAGTCTCTTGGGGTATGTTTCTATAAGCTTGGCACATCTAACCACGGGTTTTTGCCCATTCTTCAAGGTAAAACTGCTCCAGCTCCTTCAAGATGGATGGGTTCCTGCTGGTGTACAGCAATATTTTAGTCATACCACAGATTCTCAATTGGATTGAGGTCTGGGCTTTGACTAGGCCATTCCAAGACATTTAAATGTTTCCCTTTAAACCACTCGAGTGTTGCTTTAGCAGTATGCTTAGGGTCATTGTCCTGCTGGAAGGTGAACCCCCTATCCCAGTCTCAAATCTCTGAAAGAGGTTTCCCTCAAGAATTTCCCTGTATTTAGCGCCATCCATAATTTCTTCAATTTTGACCAGTTTCAAAGTCCCTGCCGATGAAAAACATCCCCACAGCATGATGCTGCCACCACCATGCTTCACTGTGTTCTCGGGGTGATGAGAGGTGTTGGGTTTGTGCCAGACAGTGTTTTCCTTGATGGCCAAAAAGCTCAATTTTAGTCTCATCTGACCAGAGTACCTTCTTCCATATGTTTGGGGAGTCTCCCACATGCCTTTTGGCGAACACCAAATGTGTTTGCTTATTTTTTTCTTGAGCAACATTTTTTCCCAGGCCACTCTTCCGTAAATCCCAGCTCTGTGGAGTGTACGGCTTAAAGTAGTCCTATCCTATGGAAAGATACTCCAATCTCTGCTGTGGAGCTTTGCATCTCCTTCAGGGTTATCTTTGGTCTCTTTGTTGCCGCTCTGATTAATGCCCTCCTTGCCTGGTCCGTGGGTTTTGGTAGGCGGCCCTTTCTTGGCAGGTTTGTTGTGGTGCCATTTCTTTACATTTTTTAATAATGGATTTAATGGTGCTCCATGGGATGTTCAAAGATTCTGATATTTTTTTATAACCCA
The DNA here is from genome assembly GCF_029448725.1 of Salvelinus fontinalis. NCBI lineage: Eukaryota > Metazoa > Chordata > Actinopteri > Salmoniformes > Salmonidae > Salvelinus > Salvelinus fontinalis. The sequence goes on along the minus strand of NC_074696.1, from coordinate 30,522,097 downwards.
ACCCTGATCTGTACTTCTCCACAACTTTGTCCCTGACCTGTTTGGCGAGCTCCTTGGTCTTCATGGTGCTGCTTGTTGCTTGGTGGTGCCCCTTGCTTAGTGGTGTTGCAGACTCTGTGGCCTTTCAGAACAGTTGTACATATACTGAGATCATGTGACAGGTCATGTGACACAGATTGAACACAGGTGGACTTTATTTATTTAATTAGGTGACTTCTGAAGGGAATTGTTTGCACCAGATCTTATTTAGGGTCTTCATAGCAAAATACATATGCACGCACCACTTATGTTTGTTATTGTATATATTTTTTTTTAAACAAGTTTTTTCTTTCATTTCACTTCACCAATTTGGACTATTTTGTGTATGGCCATTGCATGAAATTCAAATAAAAATCTATTTAAATTACAGGTTGTAATGCAACAAAAAAGGAAAAACGCGAATGGGGGGGGTTGAGTACTTTTTCAAGGCACTGTATATCGTCTTTAAATCTCGCACTTCATTTTCAAATCCATCTGTGTAAAGGTTTTCTTCCAGGGGTGAAGGAGAGGACCAAAATGCAACGCGGCTAGTGTTAAACATGTTTAATACAAACACAAGTGAAACACTACAAACAACATACAAAATAACAAATGTGCAAAACCGATACAGACCTATCTGGTGCAGAACACAAACACAGAGACAGGTAACAAACACCCACAAAATCCCAACACAAAACAAGCCTCCTATATATGAGTCTCAATCAGAGACAACGACTACCATCTGTCTCTGATTGAGAACCCACACTAGGCTGACATAGAAACAGACAAACTAGACACACAACATAGAATTCCCACCCAGCTCACGTCCTGACCAACCAAACATATACAAAACAACAGAAAACAGGTCAGGAACGTGACAATCTGTGAGATCTTAGGAGTATTTGTTTCTCAATTTGTGGCAAGATATACACATTTGATTTTCAGTCATTTTCCTAAATGTAAGTATTGGTGAAACTCATCATATATAGCTGCAATCGTGTGGAACCGCATGTCCAAATGAATGATTATACTATCCAGAGCCACATAAAACACCGTGTTGAGAAATCCTGTGTCTGACTTCTGTTCATTTGCTCTGTCATCTTCAGTCTCAACGTTTTCTTTTTTTCTGGCGGCTCCTCTGTTCACTGTGAAACTGAGTAGTTCCACCCATTTCATTTGCCACCATGGAGGCTTCTGCCGGAAGAGCGTCCCATTGATTACGCAGAGCCTGTATTTCTTCCTGTAGTGTCTTAATGTGAGCTGCTTCAGTGTCCAGAGAAATACTTCCTGACTGAAGAATTCTATTCTCAATACACTGCAAAACTTTTACCCAGAAAGTGAGCAGGAAGATTGCCTTGAAAGACATGAAGTAGCTTTTCAAACCTTTTGCCTCAGATTTGGCTTCGTTTGTCAGGCTGCAGGTAGCAAAAAGCATGTCTAGGGCCTTGATGATAGACGGTAAATGAGTTGCCACTGGTCGGACCGCAGCAATACCTGCACTCCATCGAGTGTCTAAAAGGCGGTTAAGACAGCAGCCAGTCTTTTCCTTGAATGGCCATCGGTCTGGGCTGGCACTGAACAGATTGTAAAGACGATTCACACAGCCAGAATAGGTTGATACTTCTTGGCATGACTGAGCTGCATGTATACCCACAAGATTAAGAGTATGGGAGGCACAAGGTGAGTACGTGGCCAGTGGATTCCTTTGCAATATGTGTGCTTGAACTCCCTTCACTTTCCCTGACATATTTGCACCAGTATCATAGCCTTGACCATGTCAATCTGCTATGTCAATTCCTTGCCCTTCCAATGCACTCAAAATCATTTCAGAAAATTCACTGCCTGTCTAACTAGCAAAGTCTTTAAATTCAAGAAAACGTTCAATTATTTCCCATTCACCTGTTCCCTGAACTTTATCTTTGTATACATATCTCACCAATAATACATTTAGCTCAGTATGGGAAATGTCTGGAGTTGCATCACATACAACCGAGTAATAGATTACATCTTCTCTTTCATAAAGTATTGTTTTCAAAACCCTTTGACCCCATATTCCTATGAACTCGTTTTGTCTCCCAGGGCTGTGAGGTAATGAGTCAGTCGTGCTCCTTTCTTTTTGTCCCTGACTTTCTGTAAGTGCTCACGTAATAGCGGGTCATAATTTTGACAACAGTTCCAGTAAGGCTAGGTATGTCCATTATGCACATCATCAAGATTGAGTGATTTCCCCCAGAATGGCAGATTCCTAGATGCTAAGTACAGTGTCACATCCAAAATCCTTTCAAGAAGTGCTCTGTTTTTATACATTTCTGACTGGATTTGTTTCTGCAGCTGACTGTCTATACCTGTAGCTGTTATGGTATGCTGCAGATTTTTCAATTTCCAGTAACAGCTCTTGTGAGACACCATCCTCATGCTCTGGTAGTTTGTCAAACGTTCTCCGCCATTTCACTGATGATATCTTATAGCCATCCTTACTCCATCCTTACTATTCAGAGAACTGGGTGAAGGTTTACCTTGCTCATGAGAAAAAAGATCACGTGGAATGCAATATAATAATTCCTTTACATAAATAAGCCAGTCTCTACACCTTTTCTCTTTCGTTTGCTGACATACTGTACTGTAAATAGTTGGGGAATGGCTTGCTTTCTGAGTCTGGGGGCATGATTTTATACAGTTCTGTCTCCTCACCACACCTGTTGGCTAGTCTGCGAACAATAGCTTCTCTTTCATGGTCTTGTACTTTCTCTGACCACTGTTCTGGATCATCTAAAAACTCATCTTCCTCACTTCAAATCTGTCCATACTCTTCCTTTCCCTTATTACTTGCTTGTTCAATCTCTTCTGTCACTCCTTCACTGGCACTGCTGCTACTCTTTAACTCCTCTTCCTCCTCCCTGCTCTCCTCTGCGTCAGAGTCTGTCTGACAGCTTTCTGCTGAGATTCTGCCTACCTGGAGCTCTCTAGGAAGTGAGTAAACAAAGGGAATTGTAGGTTTAATATTCGCTCCTACAAAGGTTATGTCACGCCCTGACCATAGAGAGCCTTTTATTCTCTATGTTGTTTAGGTCGGGGTGTGACTAGGGTGGGTTATCTAGGTTATTATATGTCTATGTTGGTTCCCAATCAGAGGCAGCTGTTTATCGTTGTCTCTGATTGGGGATCATATTTAGGCAGCCTTTTCCCACTGGGTTTGTTTTTGTGGGATCTTGTTTGTTTGTGTGTGGTTGCCTGTGAGCACTGCATTTGACTTCACATTACATTTTTTTCTGTATTGTTTTGGTGAGTTTCTTTAATTAAACATGTGGAACTCTACACACGCTGCGCCTTGGTCCGTTAATTCTACAAAGGAGCGTAACAGGTTACCCTACTAAAAAAGTGTGTCTAGGTCATCATGTGCCCAACTTTACAATTTAAAAATGGTTTAGTTATGCTGCAGCTACTACAAAACAACAGCCTCACCTCCAAGGTCCGCTGATTCAACTTCATGTAGTAGACACACGTTGGGATCTTTGTCTACAGCAGTAGTAGTGGTAGCATCTACAGTAGGTAGGCTACATGTTAGGTTTTAATTTTAGTCTAGCTAGCAAACAAATATCACGCAAATATTGGGGAATACAGTTATAATAATATCTACACAATAGCTAATTAGCTAGCCATAGCTGGTAGTGGTAGCTCTTTTTATCCTGAATTTAGCTGTCACGCCCTGGCCTTAGTATTCTTTGTTTTCTTTATTATTTTAGTTAGGTCAGGGTGTGACATGGGGAATGTTTGTGTTTTGTCGGTTTTGGGTGGTTATATGGTAAAGGGGGTGTTGGGTGTAGTGTATGGGTTTGTGTTGAGTGAATATGTCTAGCTGTGTCTATGGTTGAGTGTAGGTTCTAGGAAAGTCTATGGTTGCCTGAATTGGGTCTCAATTAGAGACAGCTGGTTATTGTTGTCTCTGATTGGGAGCCATATTTAAGGCAACCATAGGCTTTAGCTGTTTGTGGGGAATTGTCTATGTCGAAGTGTTTTGTGTCAGCACTGATGTTTGTATAGCTTCACGGTCGTCTGTTTTGTTTTTTCCTTCTTTAAAATAAAAGATGTACTTTCCACGCGCTGCGCCTTGGTCCTCTCTCAGTCCCGTTGACGATCGTGACATTAGCTGCGTTTGTCTTTGTTTTCTTTCATTTTTTGGAAACCCGATATTTGTTTTTGAGGGGGGCATAGTGGTTATCTCTCCTGAATGCTTAGGCTACATGCCGGAGCAACTGTCAGACCAGCTGTATTTTTTTTCTCCTCATGGAGAATGGACCAAACCATGTGCATTATGGGGAGGTACAAACGGGATGGTTGGGTAGAGATGCCTGATCTGATTATGGTTATACGTTTTAATTTTCATCACAGATTTTTTTTTCTAATAAAATAAAAAAAAAGATTAACAAATAATTTTCTAAACATTTAGGGGCCCCTTGAATCATTCATGTTTTCCCCCCTTTAACAACGCCCTTGGTACTACACTTAGTAGTGCCTTGCGGTCGGAGGCCGAGTAGTTGCCATACCAGGCAGTGATGCAACCAGTCAGGATCCTCTCGATGGTGCAGCTGTAGAACCTTTTGAGGATCTGAGGACCCATGCCAAATCTTTTCAGTCTCCTGAGAAGGGAATAGGTTTTGTCGTGCCCTCTTCACGACTGTCTTGGTGTGCTTGGACCATGTTAGTTTGTTGGTGATGTGGACACGAAGGAACTTAACTCTCAACCTGCTCCACTACAGCCCCGTCGATGAGATTGGGGGTGTTCTCGGTCCTCCTTTTCTTGTAGTCCACAATCATCTCCTTTGTCTTGATCACGTTGAGGGAGAGGTTGTTGTCCTGGCACCACACGGTCAGGTCTCTGACCTCCTCCCTATAGGCTGCCGCGTCGTTGTCAGTGATCAGGCATACCACTGTCATTGGCAAACTTAATGATGGGATTGGAGTTGTGCCTGGCCATGCAGTCATGAGTGAACAGGGTGTACAGGAGGGGATATGTTGTTACCTACCCTTACCACCTGGGGGCGGCCTGTCAGGAAGTCCAGGATCCAGTTGCAGAGCTTTGAGGGCACTATGGTGTTGAATGCTGAGCTGTAGCCAATTAATAGCATTCTTACATATAATGCTTTTGTCCAGGTGGGAAAGGGCAGTGTGGAGTTCAATAGAGATTGCATCATCTGTGGATCTGTTTGGGGTGGTATGCAAAATGGTGTGGGTATAAGGTTTCTGGGATAATGGTGTTGGTGTGAGCCATGACCAGCCTTTCAAAGTACTTCAGGGATACAGACGTGTGTGCTACGGGTCGGTAGTCATTTAGGCAGGGTACCTTAGTGTTCTTGGGCAAAGGGTCTATGTGGTCTGCTTGAAACATGTTGGTATTACAGACTCAGACAAGGAGAGGTTGAAAATGTCAGTGAAGACACATGCATGTTGGTCAGTGCATGCTCGGAGCCGGCCCCTGCGGCCTTGTGAATGTTTACCTGTTTAAAGGTCTTACTCACATTGGCTACGGAGAGCGTGATCACAGTCGTCCGGAACAGCTGAATCTGCATGTTTCAGTGTTACTTGCCTCAAATCGAGCATAGAAGTAATTTAGCTCGTTTGGTAGGCTCGTGCCACGGGGTAGCTCGCGGCTGTGCTTCCCTTTGTAGTCTGTAATAGTTTGCAAAGCCCTGCCACATCCGACGAGTATTGGAGGCGGTGTAGTACGATTCAATCTTAGTCTTGTATTAACGCTTTGCCTGTTTGATGGTTCGTTGGAGGGCATAGCGGGATTTCTTATAAGCTTCTGGGTTAGAGTCCTGCTCCCTGAAAGCAGAAGCTCTACCCTTTAGCTCAGTGCGGATGTTGCCTGTAATCCATGGCTTCTTGTTGGGGTATGTACGTACAGTCACTGTGGGGATGACATCATCGATGCACTTATTGATGAAGCCAGTGATTGATGTGGTGTACTCCTCAATGCCATCGAAAGAATCCCGGAACATATCTCAGTCTGTAGCTTAGCAAAACAGTCCTGTAGCTTAGCAAAACAGTCCTGTAGCTTAGCATCTGCTTCACCTGAACACTTTTTTTATTGACCGAGTCACTGGTGTTTCCTGCTTTAGTTTTTGCTTGTAAGCAGGAATCAGGAGGATAGAATTGTGGTCAGATTTGCCAAATGGAGGGCGAGGGAGAGCTTTGTATGCATCTCTGTGATTGGAGTAAAGATGGTCTAGAGTTTTTCCCCTCTGGTTGCACATTTAACATGGTGGTAGAAATTAGGTCAAACGGATTTAAGTTTCCCTGCATTAAAGTCCCCGGCCACTTGGAGGGCCGCCTCTGGATGAGCGGTTTCCTGTTTGCTTTTGAGTGTATATAGTTCATTGAGTGTGGTCTTAGTGACAGCATCAGTTTGTGGTGGTAAATAGACATCTACGAAGAATCTAGTTGAAAACTCTCTTGGTAGATAGTGTGGTATACAGCTTATCATGAGAGACTCTACCTCAAGCGAGCAAAACAAAGGAGGCTTCCTTAGATATCGTGCACCAGCTGTTGTTTACAAATATACATAGACCGCCACCATTTGTCTCACCAGAGGCTGCTATTCTATCCTGCCGATATAGTGTATAACCCGCCAGCTGTATGTTATGCATGTCGTTGTTCAGCCACGACTCGGTGAAACATAAGATTTTACAGTTTTTAATGTCCCGTCGGTAGGATATACATGCTTGTAGTTTGTTCACATTATTATCCAGCGATTGTACGTTGACCAATAGTACCGATGGCAAAGGCAGATTTGCCTTTCGTCGCCGGATCCTTACAAGGCACCACGATCTCCTTCCACGATATCTGTCTTTTTCTCCTGTGAATGATGGGGATGAGGGCCTCGTCGGGTGTCTGGAGTAAATCCCTCTCATCTGACTCATTAAAGAAAAATTATTTGTCCAGTTCAAGGTGAGTAATCGTGTTCTGATGTCCAGAAGCTCTTTTTGGTCATAAGAGCTGGTAGCAGCAACATTATGTACAAACAATGCAAAAAAAACTAACAAAATAGCATGGTTAGTTAAGAGCTCATGAAATGGCAGCCATCCCCTCCGGCGCCATTATCACATCTTTATAGTGGAGATCAAATGTATAAATTGTCTGGCTGGGCTGATGAGACAGTGGATTGCACAGTCAGATTGAACAGAGTAAAAAGGCATTTTTACGTCATAGATTTAGCCGGTGGTAATTTGTGGAATAGACACCGGGTGGAATGCGGTTTTAACCAATCAGCATTCAGGATTAGAACCACTGTAACGGTTTTCCTCTTCCTCTTCATCAGAAGAGGAGGAGCAGGGATTGAACCAAAATGCAGCGGAGTTTGAAGACATAATTTATTAAAGAATAACACGAAAACACGAACTTGACTAATAAACTAACAAAACAACAAACGGTGTAGACAGACCTGGACGACGGACTCACATAACACGAATAACGCACGAACAGGGGAAATAGCCTACACATAAATTAACGATGAACAAACAAACCAAAACAGTCTCGTATGGTGCGACAAACACTGACACAGGAGACAACCACCCACAACGAACACTGTGAGACAACCTACCTAAATATGACTCTTAATTAGAGGAACACCAAACACCTGCCTCTAATTAAGAGCCATACCAGGCAACCCATAAACCAACATAGAAACAGAAAACATAGAATGCCCACCCAAACTCACGTCCTGACCAACTAACACATACAACAAACTAACAGAAATAGTTCAGGAACGTGACAACCACCAATGGCATAAAAATCCTTTGTCGTCCTTTTGCCGTCCTCAAACCGATGCTGTCATGAGACAAGGATATCCCTACCGGCCAAACCCTCCCTAACCCGGACGACGCTAGGCCAATTGTGCGTCGCCCCACGGACCTCCCGGGCGCGGCCGGCTGCGACAGAGCCTGGGCACGAACCCAGAGTCTCTGGTGGTGCAGCTAGCGCTGCGATGCAGTGCCCTAGACCACTGCGCCACCCGGGAGGCCAACTGCGTTTATTTTAAGCAAACTTAACGTGTAAATATTTGTATGAACATAACAAGATTCAACAACTGAGACATAAACTGAACAAGTTCCACAGACATGTGACTAACAGAAATTGAATAACGTGTCCCTGAACAAAGGGGGGGGGCTCAAAATCAAAAGTAACAGTCAGTGTCTGGTGTGGCCAACAGCTGCATTAAGTACTGCAGTGCCTCTCCTCATGGACTGCACCAGATTTGCCAGTTCTTGCTGTGAGATGTTACCCCACTCTTCCACCAAGGCACCTGCCAGTTCCAGGACATTTCTGGGGGGAATGACTCTAGCCCTTACCCTCCGATCCAACAGGTCCCAGATGTGCTCAATGGGATTGAGATCCGGGCTCTTCGCTGGCCATGGCAGAACACTGACATTCCTGTCTTGCAGGAAATCACGCACAGAAGGGGCAGTATGGCTGGTGGCATTGTCATGCTGGAGGATCATGTCAGGATGAGCCTGCAGGAAGGGTACCACATGAGGCATGCTGCAATGATGAGGGAGGAGGATGTCTTCCCTGTAACGCACAGCGTCGAGATTGCCTGCAATGACAACAAGCTCAGTCCGATGATGCTGTGACACACCGCCCCAGACCATGACGGACCCTCCACCTCCAAATCGATCCCACTCCAGAGTACAGGCCTCAGTGTAACGCTTATTCCTTCGACGATAAACACGAATCCGACTATCACCCCTGGTGAGACAAAACCGCGACTCGTCAGTGAAGAGCACTTTTTGCCAGTCCTGTCTGGTCCAGCGACGGTGGGTTTGTGCCCATAGGCGACGTTGTTGCCGGTGATGTCTGGTGAGGACCTGCCTTACAACAGGCCTACAAGTCCAGCCTCTCTCAGCCTATTGCGGATACTCTGAGCATTGATGGAGGGATTGTGCGATCCTGGTGTAACTCAGGCAGTTGTTGTTGCCATCCTGTACCTGTCTCCCAGGTGTGATTTTTCAGATGTACCGATCCTGTGCAGGTGTTGGTACGTGTGGTCTGCCACTGCGAGGATGATCAGCTGTCCGTCCTTTCTCCCTGTAGCACTGTCTTAGGCGTCTCACAGTATGGACATTGCAATGTATTGCCCTGGCCACATCTGCAGTCCTCATGCCTCTTTGCAGCATGCCTAAGGCACGTTCACGCAGATGAGCAGGGACCCTCAGCATTTTTCTTTTGGGGTTTTTCAGAGTCGGTAGAAACCCTCTTTAGTGTACTAAGTTTTCATAACTGTGACCTTAATTGCCTACAGTCTGTAAGCTGTTCGTGTCTTAAAGACCGTTCCACAAGTGCATGTTCATTAATTGTTTATGGTTCATTGAACAAGCATGGGAAACAGTGTTTTAACCCTTTTCAATTAAGATTTGTTTAGTTATTTGGATTTTTATGAATTATCTTTGAAAGACAGGGTCCTGAAATTTACGTTTCTTTTTTGCTGAGTTTACCTATAGGATAGTGAGAATCTGATAAAAATCCCTAATCCTGTAGGATTTTTTGACTAGGGATATGAGCAATTCCATTTTTTGTTGACCAAATTCGACATTACTTCGTGGATTTATTTTCGTGGACAGCTTTTGGGCGGAGTAAACAATCTTGCTTCGCCTCTTACTCTCTGGTTGAGTTTATGTTTGGTTTACCTTGTCTCGCAGGTAAAAAAATAAACGGCTGTAGCAGGAATTTGGGAAACGAAACTATATCGCGTGTGTTTTGTGGGCAATTTAATTTAAGACGAAAAATATAATACAAATGCTCTTGCTCTTTGAGGAATATAACTTTACGGAAGAAAACTCGGTGGAAAGACCCGCGATCACTCTTCCCATGCCGTGAGTAAAAACGTAGTTTAAACGGAAACGCATACTGCAAATTAATAAACCCAGGTGTAACTTTAGCAATACACTACAGATGGAACAAAATACGATACTTGATTGGATATGGATTTTGGAAATGGCACCTTGACAATTATTGTAAGTTATTTTGACAGAAGGCTGTTGGCCGACTGAAAACGTCGTCGTCCAGCTCAACAAGCTGTTTTGCTGCGTGTCAGCAAATTAGAAACCTTTTATTATATGAAGTAGGCCCGGCCGGTTTATCAAACAACCGTTCGGGGGATTGTTTTAATTAATATCAACTCCCTGTAAAGCCTTTTATTTTATTTTATTGACATTCACCTTATGACACATTTGTTTACATTTTGGCCTACTTCAGCAGCCTACATTGAATGGACAGTCACCGTCCTCATGCTGGCTTCCATAATGCCATTATTAATGGCGTGTTGTTGACTTTCTGTGAAAGAAGGTTTTGAACGTATAGGCCAGGGCGTTCTGGAGACCCAGGGCGCCATTTTCTGGCATATCACAGTAATAACACACCTGAATCAAGTTCCCATCTTATCACCAAGCCCTTGGATTTAGGTGAATTAAGTGTGTTAATGTTGGGCTACAACACAAACCGGCACGCCAATAAGGCTGAAATTGAACCAAGTTTAAGTTTGTGTGTTTAATCTTGTTGTGGTTCATTGATTTTAAAACAACTAATTTGAGCCCTACATCCTGTAGGCTACATACACACAACATCCACGGAATAGATTGGGTAACTTCACTTGGCACTAAGGGATATGTGAGGATTGATATAGTTTCTTGGTTTGGCAGGGGTTGCAGCCTCATGTGACTTATGTTTAAAGTTTGGTTTGCCATGCCAAGGGCCTGGCAGCATACATTTGACATGGCATATAGTCAGGCATTGACCTAATGTCCATGTAGTATTGTTGTTGTCTATTGATTCAAGTCCACTTTACTTTGTCTGAAGCTGCTGATTATTATGACAGGGCTAAGCAATGTTCTTTATAAATGTAACATACATATTTCATACATTAATGTAATGCACTGCCCCCCCCCCCACTCCCTTTCCTCTTTTTTTCCAAGGCCCTGGCTCTAGTTAACCACCATGCCCAGCAGCAGCACAGGGAGCTCCAGACCCTGGTCCGAGCCAGGGGGCCAGAAAGGCCTCGTCCCTTTGCGACCCAAACATCACCTCTCCCGGGGCAACAGCACCAGCCTGGAGTCCTGCTACGAGGAGCGATGTGTGGACCCGGTGGAGGAGAGGCACCAGGGGCCAAAGGTGACATACCACAAGGCCAACCGCAGGGACGTGCAGAGCAGGGAGGCAGAGGAGACCATTGGCTTCATCCCCGGATCTAGAGACTCTCCTTCAGGGGGTCAGGGGTGTGGTCCCTGTGCCCACTCCTCCCCAGGAAGCTGTAAGAGCTGGGTGTGCAGTGTGCTGACCTGTGGACTCTACAGGGTGTGTCGGAGCACCATCCTGGCCCCTAGTCCCATTCAGAGCTCCCCAGGTGACGATCGGGAGAAGGTCAGCCTCCGGGGTCTCCAGGGCCACCTTGGGACCAACGACTCCCAATCCAGTAAAGGGAGTGGTGGTGGTGGTGACGCGGATTGGTCGGAGGACGTCTACATCAGAGGGGTCAAAGTGCACATTTCCACAATGGAGAAGGAGCTGGTGGTCGTTACCAGGCCTCCTTTACACAATGGAAGAGGTGGAGGAGGAGGGAGACAGTACAGCCCTCCCTCCTACTCCTGGAACGAGGGGGATATGGGTGATCTGAGTGTGGGTGACGTGGACTCTCTGATCACCCAAAAGCTTCTGGAGCTGTACTCTGAGTACCAGATCGAGGAGCTGGCTCACTGCACCTCAGACTCAGTGTTCCTGAAGAAGACCAGTGAAATCAGCCAGCTTATCAGTGACCTGGCCGAAGAGCATCAGCTTGATAAACAGGATGCTGAGTGTCGACTGGTCAAGGGCATCATCAGGTAGCTACCATTCACTGGTAGGGATTAACTGCCTTGATCAAGGGCACAATGTGTTTGTGTGTGCACGCGCAAAAGCAGTTGCGTATCGCAACAGCGAATTAATACATTTACTTTGTAAAGTGGACAGTAAAGTTGATATACCATTTTCATCTATTCTATTTTGTCAGGATCAGCACTAGGAAGAGCAAGAAGAGACCTCCGTGCAAAAAGTCACAGAGGAGAACCTCCGACAGCGGTAACGAAACCATGAGCAACTATCAAGCATCAACCATCAGCAATAACAGTAAGCAACACCTCTACGGATAAACATTTCCAACAGCTTTTCCCTTATTTTGCATACTTATTGAAGTGATACTTCGTTTGTCATTAATTTATTCCACTGTTAGTTGACTGTCACTCTTTGTTTGTTGTTTTTTACGTTGAAGATGATTATTGTATCCAGATATCCAAGGAGACAGATTCTGATATGAATGCTAGGAACATGAGGATCAACAGTGGAGCGGGTAAGAGACTTGACGTGTGTGCTGTAGTCATCATTAAGCGCTTGTTATGATGGGGTTAGAGTCCTTCAAGACACACTTTTACTGAAACCGCTGTATTTCCCTTGTGTTCATTTAGCAGCAGCGCATTGCCACTGATAAATTGTTGCCACCCACCCTGGAAAATTTGAGAGGATGGAAAAACGCTTTCAGTGTAAACTTAAATAACTATAACCACACAAAGTTTATAGAAAAGATAATTGATGTATATATTTTTAAAGATGCAGTAAGTCTTGTCAGAAGCTAGCAGAATCATTACTTACCAACAGCAGCTGTAAATTCCAATAGAACTACATTACTTTTTCAAGTTCAAATTCCTTGCTTTGTGGGTCGGAGTGCAGTATTTATTTAGTTTCATAGCACAAACGTTTGTTAGCACGTTTCTCATACTGGCTTAATGCTTCGAACACACCGACAGCGTCATTGCACAAAATAGTATGCAGCATCATCTGGATATGTGTGCAACGAAAGTTCAACATTCACCTTCTGCTACTATTTCTGTCAAGCCGTCTACGCATACAGTTTGACGCCTACCTTCTATAAATCTAACGAATGCACCACACCACGAACGTACTGCAACTGCCTCTGCAACGCAATGCTGCCTCTGCAATGCAATGCTGCAAGGCAAACGCAGTGATTCATTGGAAATTAATGTAATTCTGGTGTACCAAAATGCAACGACGCTGTGTGTTCGAAGCGTTAGACACATACAGAGCAGCAAGTGCTCTGACATCGCTCCTCCATATGTATATAGTCTTAATTCATTACATTTGTGTGTGGTCTATGTTGTTAGGTATTACTTGTTAGATATTACTGCACTGTCAGAGCTAGACGCACAAGCATTTCGCTACAGCCGCAATAACATCTGCTAATCACGTGTTTGTGACCAATAAAATTTCATTTGAATTGCAGGGGGGTTGCCTAGCAACATATTCTTCAGAAGGAGTTAACTTCTGCATTGCGACACAAATTCCCATTATTTGAACAGCTAACATGACAACCAAAATGGCTTTGAAAAATGTTTTTCAGCTAAGAGGGAGAAGTATCTAACAAAATAACTACATTATGTAATTGATTTTGTGTGTGAGCATAAGAACACAGAATTAGCCATAGCAAAATGTGTAGAATTGCAGACAATTTGCTTTAAAATGGCAAAATGTTATCTCAGCTCCATGGAAATGTTTCTAGAAGGAAAGTAGCTCCCTTTTTGATACAGAAAAAACCTTGCTTATTGCTAATAACACACCTTCCTGATAATATTGTATGGTGCCTGGCTAAATTAAGAGTCGGTCCTAAAATATTGCTTTACCAATATGTTATTGGGCTCATTTCTGGGAGAGATTATAGATATATGATGTTGGCATCATTTGATTTTCATTATTTTTGGAGTAGCTTGTCCTTATAAAATGTCACAAGAAATTACACTACATGACCAAAAGTATGTGGACACCTGCTCGTCGAACATCTCATTCCCAGATCATGGGCATTGAAAAGAGCCTCCCTTTTGCTGCAATAACAGCCTCCACTCTTCTGTGAAGGCTTTCCACTAGCTGTTGGAATATTGCTGCGGGGACTTGCTTCCACTCATCCACAAGAGCGTTAGTGAGGTCGGGCACTGATGTTGGGCGATTAGGCCTGGCTCGCAGTCGGCGTTCGAATTCATTCCAAAGGTGTTCGATGGGGTTGTGGTCAGGGCTCTGTGCAGGCCGGTCTAGTTTTTCCACACCGATCTCGACAAACCATCTCTGTATGGACCTCGCTATGTGCACAGGGGCATTGTCATGCTGAAACAAGAAAGGGCCTTCCTCAAACTGTTGCCACAAAGTTGGAAGCACAAAATCGTCTAGAATGTTATTGTATGGTGTAGCGTTAAGATGTCCCTTCACTGGAACTAAGGGGCCCGAACCATGACAAGAGCCTCAGACCATTATTCCTACTCCACCAAACTTTACAGTTGGCACTATGTATTAGGTCAGCTAGTGTTCTCCTGGCATCCGCCAAACCCAGATTCCTCCGTTGGACTACCAGATGGTGAAGCGTGATTCATCTTTCCAGAGAACGCGTTTCCACTGCTTTGGACTCCAATGGCGTGAGCTTTACACCACTACTGCTGGCACTTGGCATTGTGCATGGTGATCTTAGGCTTGTGTGCGGCTGCTCGGCCATGGAAACTCGTTTCATGAGGCTCCCGACGAACAATTATTGTGCCAGGGGCAGTTTGGAACTCAGTGGGGAGTTTTGCAACCAAGGACAGACGATATTTATGAGCTTCAGCGGTCCAGTTCTGTGAGCTTGTGTGGCCTACCACTTCGCGGCTGAGCCAGTGTTGCTCCTAGACGTTTCCACTTCACAATAACAGCACTTACAGTTGACCGGGGCAGCTTTAGCAGGGCAGGAATTTCATGAACTGACTTGTTGGAAAGGTGGCATCCTATGACGGTGCCACGTTGAAAGTCACTAAGCTCTTCAGTAAGGCCATTCTACTGCCAGTGTTTGTCTATGGAGATTGCATGGCTGTGTGCTCCATGTTATACACCTGTCAGCAACGAGTGTGGCTGAAATAGACCAATCTACTAATTTGAAGGGGTATCCGCATACTTTTTTTGAATATATAGTGTACCATCTCACAGTCCTACATAAAAAAAGATCGCGACTGGAGTTCCCCAGTGATTTCCCCCCCTTCCACGACCTTTGCCACCGCTGCACAAAAAAAAAAAATCTAGGAAACACTGAAACCGGTTGGGTTAGTATCTGAGTGAGATAGATCTAATAGAGGGAATGTTGTGGCATAAATTCAACGTTATCTCTTCCCCTGATAGATACTTCCTTTCCGAGACTTTTTATTGTGAACATCCTATTTATTTAAGCCTATCCCAGAGGTGGATTGGTTGCCTTAAGGTTGTAGCTCCTTGGGCAAGTCAGACTTGTATTGACTTGGTCAGACACAAATAAATAGGTTTTATAAACCAAACGCTGTAATATGAACCGAATTGAATCATGTAGATGACAAGTTGTTCTTGATGATGAAGGTCCTGAACCAATTATGTATATATTACTAAACCTGTGGACTTAACTTCATTTTGCACATAAGTTGATAAGGTACTCCTGATGTTTTTTTTGTCATTTGCATTTTATATGTGAACTTTGAAGCCAAATTTCATCATTGCGTTGACAATGAAGTTTGTCTGTTCTATTATATATCTCATACCTTTATATTTTGATTTAAGCAGAAAGTTCTGAGCATCAGATCTCTGTGTTTGGCATGCCCCTGCCCTGGACCACGGTCAGAACATGATGACCCATACTCAACACTCCTGATGCCATGGAGCATCTCACCAGTCCCCAGCTGGAGAGGTTGGGAACCATAGTTACACATGCATTGTATGTTCTATTGAATTCTGTGTTGGGACCTTGAAGGAGCCAGAGAATTGCACTCTGTTAAATTAGGTGGGAGGAGTATTACGCATATGCAAACTACTCCAGAGGCCATGACTTTGAAGACTATACTATGAATCATGTCATCTGTATTTTGAAGGACTATAATCCACTCAGGGTAGTGAATGTATTTTTGATTCTGACATATTGCGTCCGTGTTTGGGGGTTGGTCTGTCTCAGAGAGAAGTTACTGTAGACTTATCAGACCCTTCCAGCAGCTCCTCCTGTTTTGATGTCTGTTCTTCACCCTCATATTACTTTAGTGCTGTATGTCCCTTTATCCTTGAATAACAACTAGCTGTGTTAATATGAAACCCCACTCTCTACTGCTGTTTGATCTCTTTCTGCTTTATCAGGTCAACTCCCAACACTGACACAAGAACCAGTTTCAAGGTAGTGTACTCTTATCCAGTGACTTGCAGGGTAGAGTAAACTGACTCAAGAAATATAGATAACCGCACACTTGATTGCTCCACGGTTTTATTGTGCTGTGTTTGGACCTGACGCTCTTAGTCTTCGTAAGGTTTAACCCATGTGAGTAATGCAGTGGTTTGGACACCAAGAACCAACCTGGAATGTACTGGAGGCCAAAAACCACTCGGAACGTATGAAGAAAGAACACCTCAAAGACAATGAATGTTGTTATTGGCTTATTGGTGACTGTGAAATACAATTGTAGATGTATATTTTGATGCCATGGGAATATCGTACTACTATACATAACTTTAATCCTAATATGTTGAGATTGCTTTAAAATTGGTTATGCTTCAAAATCTTTAGCGAGAATGTGGCCCAGCTAATGTTGTAACATGATATCATTGTAGACTCCTATGAGTACATAAGTGAAATTAACTTTTATAATGTATGCAGTTCTGTGATTTTATATAACACTTAAAAAAAGTGAAATGCAAATGAAGTTGTGACGGCGTTAATGCCATGCTATTCTTGCACATTTTGTCAAATGTTTTATTGTGGTTGGTATAAAGGATATGAGTTGTTCTCTACGGGGAAAATTCTAACTTCCACTTAAGTCTAATTTTAGTTCTGCACAAGGGGAGACTAAGTGGGTTTATGTGGAATTTAGGATCTGCCACTAAGCGTGTGTAAATTAATGACTTACATTGTTAATTAAAAAAAAATGTCAAACTGTGACTTCCTAACCTTTCATTAGCTCACCAATAGAAGTCAGAGTCCTATGTTTTGTGTGTTGACATTAAGCTCTGTGTATGTCTGGGTCTTCATTCTTTCTAAATAGCCTTTTCCCTTTGCATGATGACGTGAGTCACACAATAACTACACACAATACTCTTCCAGGTTATTTACACCTCAGTTCTATGGAGTTGATATATCAAAATGGAAGAATGTCTGACAACATGCAGACTAAGAGCCAATGAGCGTTCTGTGAGGTGAAACTTTTAGAATGTTGTACATTGAAAAGATCTGACACAATTATTTTTTCTACAATGGAAGGAAAGCATATTTTTGATTCTACTCAATACATTTTTGTCTGAATGTTCTGTAATGCTTTGCCATGTTGAACAGGCCCACATTTAAGACTTAAGCTACACAGACATCTCTGGCAGGTGCACACTGACGGGGTGTTCATTTGTGCCCCCTGGAGATTACTTTTATCTTTGGCAAGGACAAAATAATACAGGCCACCAAATAACTGTAACAAGATGACTTATCATGACTTAACATGATGACTTAACATGTTTGGTTGTTCATGTAAAACAGGTTATTCTGGTTCTAGCCATAGACAGGAAATTGATAAGAGGTAGGCTTACAGGAAATAGATAGCTGTTTACATATTGTTGAGCTAGTTGGAGTATTAATACATGGCCTAATGCCACATTTTGCCAGTCTCCCTTATGCTTTGAAATGTTCAATCCCAGGTAGTCACTCAAGGGATTTTTGGTACTTTCCATTCCGTACTTCCCTGTACAGTATACAGCACAACATGTTTGTAGTTACATGTAGGAAACCACTAGTAGGAGCCAGAGTACATATCATGCTAAGAGCCAGTACAATTAGTCCCTGATTTTTCTATCAATGGAAATTACAGCAGCTCACTTCATTTATTTTTATCGCACCACTGATAAATTGTCAGATGTATGCCAAAAACAAATGATAGAAGAGTGATTAAATATGTGTTAAGAGAGAAACAAACATTTTGTTAATAAAACTTTTATTGCTTAGTTGCAATCTTCACATTCATATTTGTCAGTAGAAAATACCCTAAAATATAATTCATACACACGCACAAACTTTCAGCTATACTCTTGTCTCATAAACAGCATCTCACTTAACAAGTCAAACAGATTCGCCTGACCAATAACAGGTCTGAAGAACAATTCTGTGATGAGTGATTGGCTGACAGCCTGTAGGGCAGAAGTTGATAGTAGGATGCGGCTGAATCGACCCGAGTCTCCTGGGTGAAGGGTCAGGACAACCTCCTGTAGAGCTCTCTGGGCCTCCTGTTGGAGACTGTCGATGAATACAGTGGTGCTCAGTCCTGGGACGTCTGTTAAGAGGAATTGGGGTAAATGGAATGTCAATTCAACTGTATTCCACCATCAGCAGTTTAACCCTAATGTGACAGAAGAGTGAAGCTGTATACCATAATTTGTCATGTTAGATGATTAAATAATCATTGATTATGCCATTGATTGCTTAAAATATTTAAATCGAATGAAATTAATAGAATGTCAGGTAGATTTGGAGTTCCACAGTACACCATAGCATGCTGAGGAGAAGTAGAAGAAGAGCTTTACCTGGATTGAACAGCATAGCACCCTTCAGATAGGCATATTCCTTTGGGCTGAGATTCAGAGTCCACAGTCTGTTCAGACAGGATCTGAGTTTATGTATTCCAGCCAGCGTGGGCAGAGACCTCTTCCCCTCATCCTCCTCCTCTTGTTCTTCCTCACTCTGTGGCCCCTGACTGTTAAGGAGAATCCTCCTCAGCATGCTAGCCTGTGGTACATCCATCACCTCGAACACAGTCTGTTCTTGGGCCAGGCCCAGAGAGAACAGGGGCACCCAGCAGTCCCTCAGCAGAGATAGCTGATCCTCCACTGGAAGCTGACTGAAGGAGGGTAAACTCTTCATGAAGCGGATGGTTTTGACCAGAACATCAGATGCCACCTGACAGGTTCCCTCAGGGTTCTTCAGACACACTGCTCGTCGCCGCTCGCAATGGCAGTTGTGAGGCATTATCATGTTGTAGTCGTACTGGTTCACGTGGTTGTTGTTGATCATGCTGTTGTTGTTGTTGTAGTTACTGTCTGCCCGGCTCAGGATATTGTACAGGATGGTGTGAGGCTGATGTTGTTGCTCCCGGTAACCTGAACAGTGACAGGTGGTCTTCATCTCTTCAAGAGGAAACATGATGAATTTTCCTTTGAGGATCAATAAAGTATCAATCAATCAATAGATGATAAGATGACCCCAATGCAGAGGCTTTACAGAGCTATGCTACAGACGTGAGAATAGCCACTTTCTCTCTTTGAAATATTGTCCAGCAGTGTGATCAGCAGCT